>NC_074696.1:18925307-19050307 GCF_029448725.1 Salvelinus fontinalis
GGTTATCTTTTCCTGATGTACTGTATGTAGCGTCATTATTTTGCATCATGCATCATGGTTTCTTGTTGTCTTGGCACCTCCACACACTTGTCTGCAACACTCTCTTTCCTTTTCCTCTCCTTGTAGGGTAACCCTGGTAACAACGGTATCAACGGCGCCAAGGGAGCTGCTGTAAGTATTCTGGCCATAGTTGCATTGTGGGTAGACTAGATTGACAGTTCAATGGTTATTTAGGGCCAGACAAAGGTCAAGATGTAAAATCTTGTTCTCTCGATCCTTGAACTTGTGTAGGTATGATATGAGTTATGAATGTAGCACAACAGCAAATATCACTCAAATAACATCAACAATGAATCACTTTAGCTTTGGAATTCATGATGTACAGAACTTATTTCAGTTGTTCCCACATTACATACATGTGATATTAGCCATAAGTAACTGTTGTAGTGAAACCATTGGATATTGGGTAATGTGATTAGGTAATGGTATGGTAATGTTTATGCAGTAGGTCCTTCAGCTGTCTCCTTACTCACCATTTCGTCCATCCTGTGTGTGTGTGTGTTCTAGGGTCTCCCCGGTGTTGCTGGAGCACCTGGTTTCCCTGGCCCAAGAGGAGGTCCCGGCCCCCAGGGCCCACAAGGATCCACTGGAGCTAGAGGCCTTGGTGTGAGTACCGCTGGACCTAAAAACCAATGCAACAACACTTAACTTTATTCACAGAACATTTACTTTATTCACACAATCTGTATGAATATTGAGTGATTTGATCATGTATCTGTGTTTCTTTGACTGCAGGGTGACCCTGGACCCTCTGGACAAAAGGGAGATTCTGGTGCTAAGGGAGAGCCTGTGAGTATCCATACTACTGCTGTTTAGCAGTATAGGTATGCTCTAGCATTATGTCAGTACATGGTGTGTGTTTGTGGCAGTCTCTAATGTCTCTGCTTTCTCCTTTAGGGTCACTCTGGTGTCCAGGGTGCCGCTGGTCCCGCTGGTGAGGAGGGCAAGAGAGGCTCAACTGGCGAGGCTGGTGCCACTGGCCCCGCTGGTCTGCGTGGAGCTAGAGTGAGTATATTATCCCCGACCCAGTTTACCAGACCCAGGCTAGGGATATATTTTGTGGTGTGTTTGATATAAGTTGCAGATGAGTGGTTATGGTTGAAACATGTCTCTCTCTGTGTGTGTGTCGTAGGGAGGTGCTGGAACTCGTGGTCTGCCTGGTCTGGAGGGAAGAGGAGGTCCCATTGTAAGTTACCAAAAATATGATTTACCATGATGACAATTGTTCAAAGGCAGAAAAAAAACGGACTTTTACCTTGTCATTTAGTGACTGTTTTGTACTCATGGATTGCTCTTCCTCCTCCTCTCTCTGACAGGGTATGCCCGGAGCTCGTGGAGCCACCGGCCCTGCTGGTATCCGTGGAGCCCCTGGTGATGCCGGTCGTGCTGGCGAGTCTGGTCTGACTGGAGCTAGAGTAAGTGTCACACACACCTGTCAATCAAAATATTTGTATTGGATGTGTAAGGGATTCTCTGATTGTCTAATCTCTGAATCAAATACAGCATGTGTTCTCTAGCTGTGATGCTGAATGACTAACAAGTTCTGTCTGTTTATAGGGCCTCCCCGGAAACTCTGGACAGGGTGGACCCCCAGGCAAGGAAGGCCCATCTGTAAGTGATCAAACACGTCATCTCCAATATTGATCCTTTCAAACGCTCTACATTATTTAAAAAAGTGTACAATAAAACTGGTGCCATGATAATGGATTGGTTCAAAGCAGTCACATTGTGTTGGTGGTACGGTTACCCACCCCGTCCACCACCAATGTTAACACCCACCTGGTGGTGTTGTGTCATATCTGATCCCCGTTGTTTTGTGTGTGTCCTCTTCCAGGGTGCTGCTGGTCTGGATGGCCGCACTGGTCCCCCCGGCCCAACTGGACCCAGAGGCCAGCCCGGTAACATCGGATTCCCCGGCCCCAAGGGACCTGGAGTAAGTAGAAACTGGATGTAGAACCAGCAAGTAAAACCAGGAAGGAGATCTGCTAGAGGATGACTTGATAGCATGAGATTGGACCGTGAGAGAGACAGCTAGGGTCTTGTTGCACTTCGCTATGGACAGATTATGATCTAAAGAGTAAAAAGGAAGTGATATTGAAGGATAAAATAAAATATGGACAGATTATGATCTAAAGAGTAAAAAGGAAGTGATATTGAAGGATAAAATAAAATATGGACAGATTATGATCTAAAGAGTAAAAAGGAAGTGATATTGAAGGATAAAATAAAATATGGACAGATTATGATCTAAAGAGTAAAAAGGAAGTGATATTGAAGGATAAAATAAAATATGGACAGATTATGATCTAAAGAGTAAAAAGGAAGTGATATTGAAGGATAAAATAAAATATGGACAGATTATGATCTAAAGAGTAAAAAGGAAGTGATATTGAAGGATAAAATAAAATATGGACAGATTATGATCTAAAGAGTAAAAAGGAAGTGATATTGAAGGATAAAATAAAATATGGACAGATTATGATCTAAAGAGTAAAAAGGAAGTGATATTGAAGGATAAAATAAAATATGGACAGATTATGATCTAAAGAGTAAAAAGGAAGTGATATTGAAGGATAAAATAAAATATGGACAGATTATGATCTAAAGAGTAAAAAGGAAGTGATATTGAAGGATAAAATAAAATATGGACAGATTATGATCTAAAGAGTAAAAAGGAAGTGATATTGAAGGATAAAATAAAATATGGACAGATTATGATCTAAAGAGTAAAAAGGAAGTGATATTGAAGGATAAAATAAAATATGGACAGATTATGATCTAAAGAGTAAAAAGGAAGTGATATTGAAGGATAAAATAAAATATGGACAGATTATGATCTAAAGAGTAAAAAGGAAGTGATATTGAAGGATAAAATAAAATATGGACAGATTATGATCTAAAGAGTAAAAAGGAAGTGATATTGAAGGATAAAATAAAATATGGACAGATTATGATCTAAAGAGTAAAAAGGAAGTGATATTGAAGGATAAAATAAAATATGGACAGATTATGATCTAAAGAGTAAAAAGGAAGTGATATTGAAGGATAAAATAAAATATGGACAGAATGTGATTTTAGGAGTAGAAAGATTTGTACTTATCTTGATGATGGTCTGTACATCAACATGATGTTCATCTGACATTTCCATGGTCTCTTCTTCCCTTTCGCCCTCCAGGGTGAGGCTGGCAAGGGTGGAGATAAGGGACCTACTGGTGCAACTGGTCTGAGAGTAAGTACCCCTGCATCAGACAACATTCATTACATTATCAACTCTCTACTGGTCTGAGAGTAAGTACCCCTGCATCAGACAACATTCATTACATTATCAACTCTCTACTGGTCTGAGAGTAAGTACCCCTGCATCAGACAACATTCATTACATTATCAACTCTCTACTGGTCTGAGAGTAAGTACCCCTGCATCAGACAACATTCATTACATTATCAACTCTCTACTGTAAAAGGGAATTAATTTACTATTATGGTAGATATCTCTCAAATTGGCGGTTGGTAAAGCTGAGTATCCTAAATCTGTGACGTCGTAGGACTGAGAGGACGCTAGCCAAACAGTCCAAACAAATGTATTACTTACTCTAGATTTATAGTCATTCATTACATTAGAGTTGTGTTTCCTCAAATCATGAGTTCCATGATAAACACTGACAAAACTATCATGGATCATTGATCATTCCCCTACCTCTCTCTCCCTGTCTCTGCTTAGGGCGGCCCCGGTGCCGATGGCAACAATGGAGCCCCCGGCCCAGCTGGAGTCGTTGTAAGTAGTCTGCACTATTTCATTTAAACACACACATGTAATAACTAGAATCTTATCTTACAGCGAACTGTATTTGATTTGATTGAACTTGATGCCATCCTCTTCTACAGGGTAACGCTGGTGAGAAGGGAGAGCAGGGACCTTCTGGTGCTCCTGGTTTCCAGGGTCTGCCCGGTCCCGCTGGACCTGCCGGCGAGGCTGGCAAAGCTGGCAACCAAGTGAGTAACCAAACCTGTAACACAAACCCAGTGTACATCCACAAACCTAGAACCTTGATCTGCAACACAAACCCAGTGTACATCCACAAACCTTGACCTGTAACACAAACCCATTATACATCCACAAACCTAGAACCCTGATCTGTAACACAAACCCATTATACATCCACAAACCTAGAACCCTGATCTGTAACACAAACCCAGTGTACATCCACAAACCTAGAACAAACCTACATCCACAAACGCATATATATTTCCACAAAATCACTAACTGCAAAATATATTTTTGTTTATAGAAATGTTACCTCTTACTGTTCATTTCAGTATATTTTAATATTATTCTCACTATGTAATATTCTGCACTAACAAAGCATTGTTTTGTAATATTTTTAACTAACAAAGCATTCATCTCTCAACAGGGTATGCCCGGAGACCAGGGACTCCCAGGACCCGCTGGTGTCAAGGTATGTCCACTCATGAATCCCTCTCACAGAACATTAAGTATGATCTTCTAACAGCTGGTCAACCAAACACATGTTGCTGTTCACCCATTTACCTGTACTCTTAAGTATAGGCCTTAACTAGACCCTATTTTTATATACAATTCACATCCACACATTTGTAGTGTATACATACTGTGGTGTGCCCATGACAGAGCCCTGGTGCTGACAGTCGCCCTCTCTCTATGTCTGTTCCTAGGGAGAGCGTGGAAACTCTGGTCCTGCTGGCTCTGGCGGATCTCAGGGAGCCATCGGTGCTCGTGGACCTGCTGGAACTCCTGGCCCCGATGGTGGCAAGGTGAGCACAGCTCTATGAAGGGCTTAGTAAACAAGGCCCAGAGTTTGTCCTGTTCACCTGGTCAGGTCATGTGGTCTGGAAATCCTCCTGGCCCTACAGTCGGTATAACCAAAATATATGAACGATAGATCTGATAGTACTGGTGTATTCTGTATGAGAAATACACAACTGTTCTTTTAAGCACTGTAGTCAGATGAAGCTCCTAACCACTCATGAGCTTGCTCCATGAGTTGGATAGCTTATAGGTGGAACCATTCTTCACCAATGTCTCTGTTTCAGGGAGAGCCTGGTTCTGTCGGCATTGTTGGTGCCGCTGGACACCAAGGACCCGGTGGTATGCCCGGTGAGCGCGGTGCTGGTGGTACTCCCGGACCCAAGGGTGAGAAGGTAAGTCCCCCCAGAATATGCCGCCTGTAAACATATAAAAAAGTTACATTTCACAAGAAAAACAGAAATCATGTGAAAAGTTGCATAAAAGCTATAATTGATGTGAATTATAATTTGATATGCTGATGTGAAATGCAGTGCTTGATAAAGTTGTCCTACAGTACAAACACTGGGAGAATTTGAAATACTGATTTTATCTGATAGACCTAGACTAAAAACAACTCTATATATTGGCTATTTTAAATGAGGGACTGTAACATGTTTTTTCCCCCCTTTCCAATCTAGGGTGAGGGTGGACACAGAGGACTTGAGGGTAACATGGGAAGAGACGGTGCCCGTGTAAGTTCCTCTCTCATCTAATGTGGTCACTTTCACAAGAAAACAACATCCAATTCATTGTTATTCTGTCTCTATTGTGTCTTAGTCTGACTTTGAACCTTGTGTCTCTTTCTAGGGTGCCCCCGGACCAAGTGGACCCCCTGGACCTTCCGGTGCTAATGGTGAAAAGGTAAACAGCCTGAATATCGTCTCCTTTAACCTCAACACATGAAAGGATATCTAAGGATGAAGGAAATACGTTGGTTCAGATGATGAGAAATATTGTGGGGCTCACTTAGGGAAGATTTGTCAACAATTGTGCATATCCAAGAAATCCAAGATGGAGTAGTCCTAATGTTAACTGACCTACAGAGGAGCAATGATGTCCATGGCCATTTCAAGACTCTTTGGCTTGACCTTCAGAGGAGCAATGATGTCAATGGCCATTTCAAGACTCTTTGGCTCTCCACAAGTGATCAAGATATGGACTGGACCATATTGTTGAGTGTGGTCATTCTGAATATTTGGACAACAACAAATGCCTGTCTACTCCAGACCAAAGAGAAGGACTATGAGCACACCACCTGCCACAGCTTGTGAAGCTAGAATCTCAACATCGCCATCGGCTGGGCAGTTTGCAGTTGCACACTGCCGAGGTCACAACAGCTGATGTCATCTCCAAAGGATGGAAACCAGGGATATGTTCAGGAGGGTACACTGTACCGCTCACCCATATTTTTTAAACATTTTGCATCGTAAAACAGAAAGTAGCATTTCTAATTGGACAAGCACCACCCTGTTTAAAAACATTTTCTCCTAACGCTGGACATGAACCTGGCAGAAAGCACACTGCCTGGACACCTGCTCCATTATACATCATCATACTTCAAACTCATCTACCAGCATATGGCAGTTGATTATAGTCATAGTAACAACTATTTGGCATTTTTTTGGAAACAAATAGTCAATACACTTAAATACTGGACATTCTGTGGAACTTGAAGGTCTAGGGTTGACTGGTAAAAGTTATACAGACTGGATTGATATTTTGGATTGATTCAGCCCACACATTCTCATCTTTGCTCTCTTTCAGGGTGAGTCTGGCTCCTTCGGCCCTGCCGGACCTGCTGGTCTTCGTGGACCCAGTGTAAGTACCTACAAACACTTATATAACACATAACACATATAACACATCTATAACACATTATAACATGTCTGCTCATCACCCCTCATCAAAGGAATTAAGGACTAACATGATCTAGTATTCAGAATGTCTACCCAATATAGACGCTATATCCGTCAACACTATCATGTTGTTAGGTTCTCAACAAACAGAGTAAAAACTCAAACGGACGAACGGACACACAAGCATATTTATACCTTCTGACTAGACGGAGTCACCTCCTAGTATGTCTAAGATAAACAATCAGTTTCTGTTGCTAGGCAGGAACTCAGCCTGTTCCTCTTACTAGTGTGTGTGTGTGTGTGTGTGTGTGTGTGTGTGTGTGTGTGTGTGTGTGTGTGTGTGTGTGTGTGTGTGTGTGTGTGTGTGTGTGTGTGTGTGTGTGTGTGTGTGGCCCCCCTCCCAGAGGTTTATTCTCTCTTCAACTGTTGACCTTATCTCGAGTTGAGTTCCACATCTCTCCTTGTCCTAGTTCTACAGAAACTGGCCTGCCATTATCAGGAACTGAGACTAGACTGTTGCTCTTTACCTCCTTCCGTAGAAATATTCATATTCAGCAATAAAATGTTTGAACAGACAGAAACTTTCTGTACTGCCCCTTGTCTCACACAGTAACTTTCTGTACTGCCCCTTGTCTCAACAGTAACTTTCTGTACTGCCCCTTGTCTCACACAGTAACTTTCTGTACTGCCCCTTGTCTCAACAGTAACTTTCTGTACTGCCCCTTGTCTCACACAGTAACTTTCTGTACTGACCCTTGTCTCAACAGTAACTTTCTGTACTGCCCCTTGTCTCACACAGTAACTTTCTGTACTGCCCCTTGTCTCACACAGTAACTTTCTGTACTGCCCCTTGTCTCAACAGTAACTTTCTGTACTGCCCCTTGTCTCAACAGTAACTTTCTGTACTGCCCCTTGTCTCAACAGTAACTTTCTGTACTGCCCCTTGTCTCAAACAGTAACTTTCTGTACTGCCCCTTGTCTCAAACAGTAACTTTCTGTACTGCCCCTTGTCTCACACAGTAACTTTCTGTACTGCCCCTTGTCTCAACAGTAACTTTCTGTACTGCCCCTTGTCTCAACAGTAACTTTCTGTACTGCCCCTTGTCTCACACAGTAACTTTCTGTACTGCCCCTTGTCTCACACAGTAACTTTCTGTACTGCCCCTTGTCTCACACAGTAACTTTCTGTACTGCCCCTTGTCTCAACAGTAACTTTCTGTACTGCCCCTTGTCTCAACAGTAACTTTCTGTACTGCCCCTTGTCTCAACAGTAACTTTCTGTACTGCCCCTTGTCTCACACAGTAACTTTCTGTACTGCCCCTTGTCTCAACCATAACTTTCTGTACTGCCCCTTGTCTCAACAGTAACTTTCTGTACTGCCCCTTGTCTCACACAGTAACTTTCTGTACTGCCCCTTGTCTCAACAGTAACTTTCTGTACTGCCCCTTGTCTCAACAGTAACTTTCTGTACTGCCCCTTGTCTCACACAGTAACTTTCTGTACTGCCCCTTGTCTCAACAGTAACTTCCTGTACTGCCCCTTGTCTCAACAGTAACTTTCTGTACTGCCCCTTGTCTCACACAGTAACTTTCTGTACTGCCCCTTGTCTCACACAGTAACTTTCTGTACTGCCCCTTGTCTCACACAGTAACTTTCTGTACTGCCCCTTGTCTCAACAGTAACTTTCTGTACTGCCCCTTGTCTCACACAGTAACTTTCTGTACTGCCCCTTGTCTCAAACAGTAACTTTCTGTACTGCCCCTTGTCTCAACAGTAACTTTCTGTACTGCCCCTTGTCTCACACAGTAACTTTCTGTACACAGAGTTCCTATTCACCCTTCATTGACTCCAACATATACATTTCTTATAGATGTAAAGTAATCAATACATTCTAGTATGGTGACAGGAATAAGTATATTTCAAGATAGAATCCAACAATGTCATGTTATATCAGTGTCTAGTTGATGCTTGATTATCTGTCTGGTTGGATGGATGGCTAGATGGATGGATGGTTAGATGGATGGCTAGATGGATGGCTAGATGGATGGCTGGATGGATGGTTAGATGGATGGTTAGATGGATGGTTGGATGGATGATCGGATGGTTGGATGGATGGTTGGATGGATGGTTGGATGGATGGCTAGATGGATGGATGGCTAGATGGATGGATGGCTGGATGGATGGATGGCTTGATGGATGGCTAGATGGATGGCTGGATGGTTGGATGGATGGCTAGATGGATGGATGGTTAGATGGATGGTTGGATGGATGGTTGGATGGATGGTTGGATGGATGGATGGATGGTTGGATGGATGGTTAGATGGATGGTTGGATGGATGTGTATATCTCCACTGTACATGGATGGGCTCCTCTGACCATTTGTCTCTGTGTTCCTGCTCTGATTTAGGGAGAGCGTGGAGAGGGTGGACCTGCTGGACCTCCCGGCTTCGCCGGACCCCCTGTAAGTACTCATTCGGTTGATACCCTGAAACCACACACAAACACGTCACATACATGTATGCATCAAAATATAGTGATGTTCTTTAACATGGTGACATACACACAAACTCACTCCTTCACTGACCGGTGCATGGAAACACACACGTAAACACACACACTAATTCACTGTCTGACAGACTAATACACACACATACACAAACTTGTGTGCACACACCTTTACACACATACACACACAAACACACACACTACCTTGTGTTTCTGCAGCCTTTGTTCTGTAGGTTCTGTTCTGACCCTTGTCTGTGCATCCCATGCAGGGTTCTGATGGTCAGTCTGGCCCTAGAGGAGAGAAGGGACCCGCTGGTGGAAAGGGAGATGTCGGCCCCGCCGGCCCTGCTGGACCTGCTGGCCAATCTGGACCTTCTGTAAGTCACTTACTTAGTTGGTCCTCTTAATTCCAATGTGCGACACACGGCCCATTCTTACCACCTACTTCAATGGGAATCCACTGAATCATTCACACAGACAATTATATGCAGTACATGGTCCTGTTTGGCTTAGGTGGTAGAGAATGGTGCTTGCACTGCCAGGGTTGTGGGTTTGATACCCAGGGCCACCAATATGTATAATGTATGCAGGCATGACTAAGTCGCTTTGGATAAAAGCCTCTGCTAAGTGGCAAATGTTGTTATTATTACAAGATGTACATCCTCACTGGGAATGATATCCTCTACTTGTGAAGATGATGATGTAAACTGACTTCCTGTGCTTGTCTAGGGTGCTAGCGGACCCGCTGGCCCTCCTGGTGGTCGTGGTGATGCTGGACCTTCTGTAAGTACTGTTACTGATATCACACACACACAACGACACCCCATATCTCTGTGACCCAGTGACCTTGGCTGCTTTCTAACCTTTGACCTTTGTGTGTGTTCTTTCTCTTCAGGGTCTGACCGGTTTCCCTGGTGCTGCCGGTAGAGTTGGAGGCCCCGGTCCCGCTGTAAGTGCGGCAGTAGTGTTAACACACACACACACACAAACACACGGAGGTGCCATTTTGTACAGATGTGTTAACACACACACACACACAAACACACGGAGGTGCCATTTTGTACAGATGTAGGATCTTCATTTGATCACCCTGTTGCAGGATAACTTTTACACATTTAAAACGTGTGGTGTGTTTGAGGTTTAAAAAGGCTTCTTAAGTTTGTAATTTAGACTTTGACATTCCCTTACAAAGAAATTATCAACCCCTACAAAAATGTGCATTCATAAAAATCCACATAATAATTCACATTTCCTGTTGCTGCAGGTTTATTTTCTTGCTATAGCAAATTGGCTCGAATTAAGAGCCTACATCTGTACTTAGAAGCAATATCATGCTGGCTAGACATCATGTAGTTATTCAAACCACTTGTGTTCATATTTCACTCATGTCAGTCTCTTATCAGAGATAACAACATCCTGGCTGATTCTGAACAAACATACATAGATACTCCTCCCACTTTTTATCCTCAACAACCACCTGTCCTGTCCTCTTCCCTACACACAGGGTATTGCTGGGCCCCCTGGCTCCGCCGGTCCCGCTGGCAAGGATGGCCCTCGTGGTCTCCGTGGTGATCCTGGCCCCGGTGGACCTCAGGGAGAGCAGGGAGTTGTTGGCCCCGCTGGTATCACTGGAGACAAGGGACCCAGTGGAGAGAGCGGTCCTCCCGTAAGTCATCATAACTCCCATTGAGGCCTCTCAGTAAGCTTCTCCTCAATAAAGGATTTATGCTGTGGCTTTCACTAGCCTGGTTCCAGATCTGTTTGTGCTGTTTTGCCATAGGACCATAGGAGTTGGCAAAACAGCACAGAATCATTCTGGGACCAGGCTAGCTTTTCATTAGATCTCAAAGCGTTTTACATTGTTTGGGTTGCATAACAAAACACCCCCATTCACCACTTATGGCGATGACGGGGGAAAGTGATTGTGTTTCTTTCTCTGTTCTATGCTTTTCTCCACTCTCACCTCCTGATCTCCTGTCCCTGTTCAGGGTGCTCCTGGTACCGCTGGACCCCAAGGTGTGCTCGGACCCTCTGGCTTCGTTGGTCTGCCTGGTTCCCGTGGTGACAAGGGTCTTCCTGGCGGTCCTGGTGCTGTGGTGAGAGCATCACACCTTCTGCTTCAAAACATTATTCAAACTGCCCTAGCAGACACATCCGACCACAGACCAAACAAAAAGGCTCTGTAAAAATAGCAATTTGTCATATTTTATGCGAATGATTTTGATCAAATGGGGCAAATCACAGTTCTATTCCAGACAGGTGGAGCCCAGACAACCAGATTTGTTTGCGCTGCGATCTATTGATGAGTTATGGATACAGTACATAGTTACTTACTATGGTATGTGTTTGTACTGTGTTGACCCTGTGATACTCTGTGCCATTCAGGGTGAGCCTGGTAGACTTGGACCTGCTGGTGCCTCTGGACCCCGTGGTCCCTCTGGTAACATTGGCATGCCCGGTATGACTGGTACTCAGGGAGAAGCTGGACGTGAGGTAAGGATTGATTGTTTGATGTGTTAAACAAGTACTCAGAGCCTGTATTCTAGACTCATGGCCCAAATCCTACATTTTAGTTAACTCACAGTTCCCATGGCAACACAATTAACATGCTAATGTGTCACCACACAGGGTAACTCTGGCAACGATGGACCTCCCGGCCGTCCCGGAGCTGCTGGCTTCAAGGTACAGTGCTCTCTGTCAGTTATGCTGTAGGGTGAAGTAGCCCCTAGACGCTAATCTGGGGTCAGTTTAGCATTTTCCCCTCTAATGATTAAGGTTACGATTGGTAGAGGGGAAGTTGATCATACCTTGGGACAACTTCACCCCGGAGCGTAATTTATACCTCACAGTACTGACGACACCGTTCACCTGAGCTGAATTCAGGACTAAATCCATCTTGTAGTGGAGTGGAAATGTTCCCTTTGGCTTCCATTTTACAAACTTCATCTCAGGAACATGTTAAGTTCATATGAATATCAGTTAAAACTATAATGTCTTGAACTTTCAACTTTGAACCTTGAACTTTGCGCCCTCGCAGGGTGACCGTGGTGAGCCTGGTTCTCCTGGAGCCCTTGGAAGCTCTGGTCAACCTGGACCCAACGGACCCGCTGGCTCCGCTGGCAGACCTGGAAACCGTGGAGAGTCTGTAAGTGCCCCCCCCCTACCCGAATTGGACCCCCTGAACAGGGTTGACGGTGGAGTCCATGTTAGCAATGGCATGATGTTACAGTATTTCCCCTAGCTTTCCCATGAGAGGCTCCTTCTTCATATACCCATATAACCCCTGTAACTATTCCCCAGGTCGTTACTGGAAATGTAAATGAATGAGAATGTGTTCTCAGTCAACTTACCTGGTAAAATAAGGGTTAAATAAATACTACAATACTTATAGAAAAAAAGCATTCACATGAAACAGAAACATCACTTCTACGCTACACAGAAGAATTGTTCCTGTGGTTCTATCTCTAGCATGCTGATGTGGATATAACTTCTCCCTCTATAGGGCCCCACTGGAAACGGTGGTCCCGTCGGTGCTGCTGGTGCCCGTGGTGCCCCCGTGAGTACCCTGTCTAACCTCATACCTCATCTGAATTAGAACTCCACTAATCATTTAATTTATCTTAATGCATCACCGTAGCCTAGTTGTGCCTATACTGTAGACTATACTGTAGCCATAGCCTAGTTGTGCCTATACTAAATGTGAAATAACACACCTGTGTTATGGTTCTGTGTTTCCTTGTGTTGTAGGGCCCCGCTGGTCCCCGCGGAGAGAAGGGTGGCGCTGGAGAGAAGGGAGACAGAGGCATGAAGGGTCTGCGTGGACATGGTGGTCTCCAGGGAATGCCCGGACCTAATGTAAGTCATGATGACTGCTGTGACCATCCATCAAGATCAATTCAATATGATCTAATCTCATATCCTGAAATATCCCATCCCATATGCCCAAATTTGTATTAGCTTCATCATTTCATTTATAGATGCCTTATAGCCACTTCACGTAAATATCAGAATAATTTACAGTACGACAATGTTCTTATGCTGTAGCTACTCCTGAGCTAGCCGTATCTCTCCCCTACAGGGACCAACTTTAGCTACACCTGAGCTCTCGTCTAATCATATTTCTCCCCTACAGGGACCAACTTTAGCTACACCTGAGCTCTCGTCTAATCATATTTCTCCCCTACAGGGACCAACTTTAGCTACCCCTGAACTTTCCTGTCTAATCATATCTCTCCCCTACAGGGACCATCTGGTGAGACTGGCTCTGCTGGTATCACTGGACCTGCTGGACCCAGAGTAAGTAACTATTACTATCCACATCAAACGCTCCCTCCATTGTATCTTCTTCCAACTAGACAAATGTATTTGACACCTCTCCTTGTCCTCTACATCTCCTTGTCTCTAGGGCCCTGCCGGACCCCATGGTCCCCCTGGTAAGGATGGTAGAGCTGGAGGTCATGGTGCTATCGGACCTGTTGGACACCGTGGTTCCCCTGGACATCTTGGACCTGCTGTGAGTTTATCTAGTACTCACATAACTGCCTCAATCAGCCACTCAGTCAGTCAGCCAGTCAGCCACTCAGTCAGTCAGCCAAATGCCACAGAATTGGTGACAAAGGGGACTGATTGTTTAAGGTGTGAAGGCAGACACTAGCTGTTAACATAGCAACACATAATGGATCTAGGTTGACTTATAATTTGCTTAAAAAGAACTTCACTGATACAAGTTAAGCTTTTAGCATGAGAAAGTGCGAATGAGATACTTCTCTGCAGCATCAGCATCAGCAGCAGCAGCAGCAGTGACCCACCTTACTAAGGTTGAGGTTGTTAACTCTCTTCTCTCGCCCACAGGGTCCACCCGGCTCTCCTGGACTTCCCGGGCCCGCAGGTCCCGCTGGTGGTGGATACGACCAGTCTGGTGGTTACGATGAGTACAGAGCCGATCAGCCCTCTCTCAGGGCCAAGGACTATGAGGTGGACGCCACCATCAAGTCCCTGAACTCCCAGATCGAGAACATGCTCACCCCCGAGGGCTCCAAGAAGAACCCCGCCCGTACCTGCAGAGACATCAGACTCACCCACCCCGAATGGAGCAGCGGTGAGTTGGTGGCACAGAAACATCTGTCTTTCTCTTCATTGATTGTTTGACTCACCGAGGTGCCTTAGAATCCTCACACTCTCTTTGTAAACTCCTAACCACTAAAATCTCTAGTTCATTCTAGTCTCAACACAGACTAACTAACTTTCCATATCTTTATCTATCACCCTACATGTCACTATCAATACTCTCCTTGAGTGATCAAACCCATACAATAGACAGTATCATGTTGAATAATATTATTATTTAATGATTATTAATAATAATAGTAATAATAGTGATAATAACACTATCAGTGCTAATCAATGTCATTCTTTCTTGTACTCCCCTGCAGGTTTCTACTGGATCGACCCCAACCAGGGCTGCATCGCTGACGCCATCAAGGCCTACTGCGACTTCTCCACCGGACACACCTGCATCCACCCTCACCCCGAGAGCATCGCCCGCAAGAACTGGTACAGGAGCTCTGAGAACAAGAAGCACGTCTGGTTCGGCGAGACCATTAACGGTGGTACTGAGGTGAGCAGACTGAACCTGTACTGATTCTAATGATAAGAGCGTACAGTTTAAACATCTGAGAGGAAGATATATTGATTTGATTGGTACACCAGTTTGATTCTAGGCATATTTTAGTAGTATTGCATAGGCCCATGTTATTGGCGTACATTCATCTCCAGAACCATAAACCTGATTGCATTGGTTCCATTTGAAAGAGATCATCAGATATCTATCTGATTCTTCACCCAGGTTTTTCTCTAAATGCTTGATACTGCATCTTGACACTGATCCTGTCTTAATTCCTCCAATGTTGTTTCTCAGTTTGCTTACAACGACGAGACCCTGAGCCCTCAGAGCATGGCCACACAACTGGCCTTCATGCGTCTCCTGGCCAACCAGGCCACCCAGAACATCACATACCACTGCAAGAACAGCGTGGCGTACATGGATGGAGAGAACGGCAACCTGAAGAAGGCTGTGCTCCTGCAGGGTTCCAACGACGTGGAGCTGAGGGCCGAGGGCAACAGCCGCTTCACTTTCAACGTTCTGGAGGATGGCTGCACTGTAAGTCCCCTTTCTTTTCCACTGCAATGTCTGGAACAATAGCTTTGTTCATTCTCTCTCTGTGTTCACTTCCACAAATAGATACAGTGCATGGTAGAAGGGTGAACTCAGGCTCAGGGTAGTTTTCTGTAACTTCCTGGTTAGTGAAAGAGTTTGGGAACCTGACTCTTTATTTAAAGTATCGTAGGTTTCTACTGTAGAGTATTATTGTACGTTTTCAAGATATGATATACTGAGTGCACTATTCTGATACATGGTTTCTCCTTTTGTCCTACCTCTGCAGAGACACACTGGCCAGTGGAGCAAGACAGTCATTGAATACAGAACAAATAAACCATCTCGCCTGCCCATCCTCGACATTGCACCTTTGGACATTGGTGGAGCTGATCAAGAGTTTGGTTTGGACATTGGCCCAGTCTGTTTCAAATAAATAGACTCATGATAAATTAAAAAAAGGGAGAAAGAAAGAAAAAAAGAAAAAATCTCTGCCCTTCTTTGTGTGTTTTTTTTTTATACTGAATGCTCATTCCCTCTGCGCATCCACTTGCTTAAGCTGGGCTCTATCGGAGAGGACCAATGGACTGAACGGAGCGTTGTGCAATGCAAATTAATACAGCAGCCCAAAGAGACGCGGGAAAACACCATGTTGTGGAACATGTCAACATTTTGTAAAAAATCTAATAAGTGTAATAAAAACGCTGAAAGTATGCATCACTTTGTGGTCTTTGTATATCTTCCAAAGAGGAGGTTTAAAACCACAATTTTTTTTTTTTATAAAAAAAAAAAGGTTGAAGCTACCTCATGCCTGTGTTTTAGAAAATACTTTTGAGAAGCTGTCTGATCCACAACGTAGATGTTACGAATTCTACGGCTTCAAGCTCTGTCCTGTATCAAAGGTGCTGAATTACTTGAAGCAGAGATCTATGGTGCTAAACATGCAGCTGTGGAAAATCAGGAAACCACTCATTCTCACTGTGTTACTTTGTATTGACTTTGATGAGTCTTGCACAGGTCCCCCTGATAAACCCCATTTTAAGCAGGTGGAATTTTCCTCAATCTGGTCTGATGTTTGTCTGGTTTTGACTTTGTTTCTGTTTTTTTTAAAAATATTTTTCTTTGGTCTCGAAGTTTTGTTTTCTTTTTGTTCAGACATTTTACTCCTTCAATTCCCCCTATCAATGCAGTGTTCATGCTGACAGCACATTATTTTATCCATTTTTAATGGATTTTAGGCGGCCTCTCTCTCTCAAAACAAAACCACAAAGTTTATTGTACCTATTTTGTATATGTGAGATGTTTAAATAAAGTTTGAAAGTTCTGAAATAAAGCATGTCCAATGTTCCAAAACGACACCATTCAATGACTAAAGTGCTTTTATGTTTTAAGATGATGATATTATTAAATGAGGTTGGAGTTGAAAGATTGTTTTGTGTTTTTGGTAATATATAGAACTCTTCCTTCCACGTATCATCTTCACGACCAAGAGGAGAATACAAAGACCCTGCCAGTATGCAAGTAACTTCTTTAATCATCATTATGTATTTTCTATCAGTAAACCAAACACCTTTTTTCAATAGATTAAGAATCAAATAGCCCAATAAGTACATGAAAACATGTCTGTTTACAAATGTAGCATTCACCACAGCTAACACAGGCCTACAGTAGGCTACAACATCCACCACAGCTAACACAGGCATACAGTAGGCTACAACATCCACCACAGCTAACACAGGCCTACAGTAGGCTACAACATCCACCACAGCTAACACAGGCATACAGTAGGCTACAACATTCACCATAGCTGAAACAGGCCCACATTAGGCTACAACATTCACCATAACATTCACCATAGCTGAAACAGGCCCACATTAGGCTAAAACATCCACCACAGCTAACACAGGCCTACAGTAGGCTACAACATCCACCATAGCTAACATAGGCCTACATTAGGCTACAACATCTACCACAGCTAACACAGGCCTACAGTAGGCTACAAATTCAACCATAGCTAACACAGCACTACAGTACTGTGGGCTACAACATCCCCACAGCTAACACAGGCCTACAGTAGGATACAACATCCACCACAACTAACACAGGCCTACAGTAGGCTACAACATCCACCATAGCTAACACAGGCCTACAGTACAATACAATACAACATCCAGCATAGTCAACACAGGCCTACATTAGGTCACAATATCCACCACAACTAACACAGACCTACATTAGGCTACAACATCCACCACAGCTAACACAGGGCTACATTAGGCTACAACATCCACCACAGCTAACGCAGGCCTTCACTAGGCTAAAACATCCACCACAGCTAACACAGGCCTAAAACATCCACCACAGCTAACACAGGCCTAAAACATCCACCACAGCTAACACAGGCCAACAGTAGACTACAACATCCACCACAGCTAACAGTAATATTGTTACAATGAACTCAACTATTGATTGCCATTGGATAATGTCATTGGATAATGTCATTGGATTATGTCATGGTTCCACCTGTCACCAGAGGGCGGCAGAGACCATCCTAGAGACATTAATGACACTCAGGTGAATGCTGTTTTCTCATTATGATTTCCCTGTTAACTTCTTATGGCTGGGGGCAGTATTGAGTAGCTTGGATGAATAAGGTGCCCAGAGTAAACCTGCTATTCAGTCCCAGAAGCTAAGATATGCATATTATTAGTAGATTCGGATAGAAAACACTCTGAATTTTCTAAAACTGTTTGAATGATGTCTGTGAGTATAACAGAACTCATATGGCAGGCAAAAACCTGAGAAAAAATCCAACCAGGAAGTGGGAAATCTGAGGTTTGTAGGTTTGCCTATCTAATATACAGTGTCTATGGGGTCATATTGCACTTCCTAAGGCTTCCACTAGATGTCAACAGTCTTTAGAACCTTGTTTGATGCTTCTACAGTGAAGGAGGGGGAATAAGAGCTGATTGAGTCAGGGGTCTGGCAGAGTGCCACGAGCTCACTCAGGCGCGCCCCCGTGAGAGCTGCGTTCCTTCTCCTTTCTAAAGACAAAGGAATTCTCCGGTTGAAACATTATTGAAGATTTATGTTAAAAACATCCTAAAGATTGATTCTATACATCGTTTGACATGTTTTTACGAACTGTAATGGAATTTTTTGACTTTTCGTCTGGCCTGCGCGTCATCAATTTGGATTTTGGAACTAAACGCGCGGCCAAAAAGGAGGTATTTGGACATAAATTATGGACGTTATCGAACAAAACAAATATTTATTGTGGAACTGGGATTCCTGGGAGTGCATTCTGATGACGATCATCAAAGGTAAGTGAATATTTATAATGCTATTTCTGACTTCTGTTGACTCCACAACATGGCAGGTACCTGTATGTCTTGTTTTGGTCTCTGAGCGCTGTACTCAGATTATTGCATGGTGTGCTTTTTCCGTAAAGTTTTTTTTAAATCTGACACAGCGGTTGCATTAAGGAGAAGTTTATCTAAAGTTCCATGTAAAACACTTGTATCTTTTATCAATGTTTATTATGAGTATTTCTGTAAATTGATGTGGCTCTCTGCAAAATCCCCGGATGTTTTGGAGGCAAAACATTACTGAACATAACGCGCCAATGTAAACTAAGATTTTTGGATATAAATATGAACTTTATCGAACAAAGCATACCTGTATTGTGTAACATGAAGTCCTATGAGTGTCATCTGATAAAGATCATCAAAGGTTAGTGATTCATTTTCTCTCTATTTCTGCTTTTTGTGACTCCTTTCTTTGGCTGGAAAAAATGGCTGTGTTTTTCTGTGACTAGGTACTGGCCTAACATAATCAGATGGTGTGCTTTCATCATAAAGCATTTTTGAAATCGGACACTGTGGTGGGATTAACAACAAGTTTATCTTTAAAATGGTGTACAATACTTGTATGTTTGAGGAATTTTAATTATGAGATTTCTGTTGTTTGAATTTGGCGCCCTGCACTTTCACTGGATGTTGTCAAGTCGATCCCTTTAACGGGATCTCAGCCGTAAGAAGTTTTAAGTACCACGGCATCATACTTGATTCCAACCTCTCTTTTAAAATTCAAATGAAAAAGGTAACTCAAATAACCAAATTCAACCTAGCAAATTTCCAAAACATATGAAATTGTTTGACTACAGAGGTAACAAACTGTACTTCAAGTCTATGATACTCCCCTACTTAACATACTACTTGACTAGTTTGGCCCAAGCTCGCTATATAACATTAAAACCCATTCAGTCTGTCTGCAAACAGTCTCTCAAAGTGCTTGATAGGAAACCCAATAGCCATCATCACTGTTACATTCTCAGAAAGCATGAGCTCCTGAGTTGGAAAAAGCGTATGCAATACACTGACGCATGTCTTGCCAGCAGCATACCACCCTGCATACCACTACTGGCTTGCTTCTGAAGCTAAGCAGGGTTGGTCCTGGTCAGGCCCTGGATGGGAGACCAGATGCTGCTGGAAGTGGTGTTGGAGGGCCAGTAGGAGGCACTCTTTCCTCTGGTTTAAAAAAAAAAAAAATATCCCAATGCCCCAGGGCACACTGCCCTGTGTAGGGTGCTGTCTTTCGGATGGGTCGTTAAACGGGTGTCCTGACTCTCTGAGGTCATTAAAGATCCCATGGCACTTATCATAAGAGTAGGGGTGTTAACCCCGGTGTCCTGGCTAAATTCCCAATCTGGCCCTCAAACCATCATGGTCACCTAATAATCCCCAGTTTACAATTGGCTCATTCATCCCCCTCCTCTCCCCTGTAACTATTCCCCAGGTCGTTGCTGCAAATGAGAACGTGTTCTCAGTCAACTTACCTGGTAAAATAACGGTAAAATAAATAAATTCAAGATTCTAAATGTCCCGGCTCTCCCACCACTCAGTACTTTTGTTAAACAGAAAACCCAAACCTTATGGCAGCAGATCCACAAGGTCCGCCATGAGAGATGACTGTATTAGTTCCCTTAAGGAAAAGCACCTTTAGTCAATCTGCTTTCAGTGTGAGAGCTTCCCATGGAATACCCTGCCATTAGACACACACAACTGTGATTAATCTGCACTGTCCCTGTAAAAATAAAAATGAACTCAAACTGCAATCCACTTTAACGACCTGACACTGTTCCAAGTAATGGAAAAAGATTATAATGTTAGAATACATTAACTTCCTGCATAACTTCACTGGTGTTACATAAACAATAAAACCAAGAAACAATCATCAGAAACTATCACAAAACTTTTACGATTCAACTATTCAGACCTGAATCCCTTACAGCCAACTATAGCCCAGCGAGCACAACTAACTCACCTATTCTTACCAGTAGGCAAAAATATAACCCTTACTCAAACAACGTTCTGCCTTACCTCTATCGTAAGATTAAAACCAAACTTCACAACTTTCCCTTCTCTTTAGGCTTCACACTTATGAAATGTCCAAGACTTTAAAAATAACATGTAAAGCCCCAAATTTTAAACTACATCAGTCAATCCATAAAAATAAAAAACACATTTCGGTGGGCACAACTCTATCGCAATTACCTCTCCGCTATTATTAGAATTCATTAGATTTAGGTAACTGTCTCTTCTTTGATTCAGTTATTTAAATGCGACTCCTATTCTCAATACGTGTCACGCCCTGGCCATAGAGAGGGTTTTAGTCTCTATTTTGGTGTAAGTCGCTCTGGATAAGAGCGTCTGCTAAATGACTTAAATGTAAATGTAAATGTTAGGCCAGGGTGTGATTAGGGTGGGCATTCTATGTGCTATATTTCTTTGTTTTTGGCCGGGTGTGGTTCCCAATCAGAGGCAGCTGTCTATCGTTGTCTCTGATTAGGAATCATACTTAGGCAGCCTTTTCCCACCTGTGTTCTGTGGGTAGTTATTTTCTGTTTTAGTGTCTGCACCTTACAGAACTGTTTCGTTTGTCAGTTTGTTATTTTGCTTAAGTGTTTTTGGTGAATAAATTATCATGAACACGGTCCACTTCTTCAGACGAGCATTACAGAACTACCCACCACAAACAGACCAAGCAGTGTGGTAAGGAGGAGTAACGTTTTCTGGAGAAATGGACATGGGAGGAGATCTTGGAAGGCAAGGGACCCTGGGCAAAGGCTGGCGAGTATCGGCGTCCAAGGGAGGAGATAGAGGCGGTGAAAGCAGAGCGCCGTCAGTACGAGGAGTTGGCACAGCGGAGCAAGCACGAGAGGCAGTCCCCAAATTTGTTTTGGGGGGGGGCACACAAGGAGATTGGTTGAGTCACGTTGGAGACCTGAGCCAACTCCTCTTGTTTATCGTTGGGAGTATGGTACTGGTCATGCGGTGGAGCGCACGGTGTCTCCAGTGCGCGCTCACAGCCCGGGGCCTGCAGCGAGGATTCCCAGTCCGGGGCCTGCAGCAAGGGTTCCCAGTCCGGGGCCTGCAGCGAGGGTCCCCAGTCCGGGGCCTCCAGTGGCGATCCGCAGTCCGGAGTCTCCAGCGACGATCTCCAGTCCGGAGCCACCAGCGACGGTCTCCAGTCCGGAGCCACCAGCGACGGTCTCCAGTCCGGAGCCACCAGCGACGATCCCTAGTCCGGAGCCTCCAGTGACGATCCCCAGTCCGGAGCCTCCAGTGACGATCCCCAGTCCGGAGCCTCCAGCGACGATCCCCAGTCCGGAGCCTCCAGTGACGATCCCCAGTCTGGGGCCTGCAGCGAGGGTTCCCAGTCCGGGGCCCGCAGCAAGGGTTCCCAGTCCGGGGCCTGCAGCGAGGGTTCCCATTCCGGGGCCTGCAGCGAGGGTCCCCAGTCCAGGGCCTGCGGCGAGGGTCCCCAGTCCGGGGCCTGCAGCGAGGATCCCCAGTCCGGGGTCGGCGACGAGGGTACCTGCACCAGGGGCGCCACCAAAGTGGGGGGAGCCAGAGGTGGAGCGGGGTCTACGTCCCTCACCGGAGCCGCCGCCGTGAATAGATGCCCCCCGGACCCTCCCCTTTAGAGTCAGTTTTTGCGGCCGGAGTACGCACCTTTGGGGGGGGGGGGGGGGGGGGGGGGGGGGGGTACTGTCATGCCCTGGCCATAGAGAGGGTTTTAGTCTCTATTTTGGTTAGGCCAGGGTGTGATTAGGGTGGGCATTCTATGTGTTATATTTCTGTGCTTTGTGGGTAGTTTTTTTCTGTTTTAGTGTCTGCACCTTACAGAACTGTTTCGTTTCTTACTTTGTTATTTTGCTTGAGTGTTTTTGGTGAATAAATTATCATGAACACGTACCACGCTGCGGTTTCGTCCACTTCTTCAGACGAGCGTTACAACACCTTTTTCGAGCAGACCATTTAGGCAACAGACAACGTATTACATCGAAATCGACTTGCTATTATTTTGAATGAATTAGTCTTTCAACTTAACCTAAAAAAGCTATTAAAACATTCAGTTTATATCTTAAACAAACACTAACAACCGTATCGTTCCAAGGCAAAACATACCAATAGTTGAATTACAATCAGAAATCCTGATTTTAGTCCATTGGTGCATAGACCGGTATACGAACCAGAGCCTCCTGTGTGGCGAGAATTCTACCACTGAACCACCAAAGCTATTGAAATGACAAAGACTCCCCGCAAATAATCCTTGTTATAATTGTCTGTAGTCGTAAAATCAGGTACGTACTACCGAGACAATTCCCAGAAAATATCCCTAATTTAAAGGTCCAAGCTTACTCCTGCATGATTCTCATTACTCTCGCTCTCGTTGTCTCTGTCTCTCTTTTTCTCTCCCGATTGTCGCGCCGGTCCTTCCCCTTATGTTTGCAGTTTCGGTGGTTGTGTCCTACTCGGTCACAATGTTTACAGGGAGCTTTACACAATTGAAACACTTTCTATCGTCTGATCCTGTCCATTTTTTCCATTCTCTCTTAGGTCCCTTTCCCTTAGAGCCTCCTTTATGCTTATCTACAATTACCCCGATAGTTACTATTAGATACTGATCTCCTTTCCGTTCTATCTTTTCTAACTTCGTTCTTTCTTCTCTTTTCCTTTCCTCTCTTAACTTTTGTCACTCTCTATCTCAATCTCAGAATTTTAGGAATAATTACTATTGTGACTTTTGATAAGTTATTAGGTCTCACACGCACATAATTTTTCCGCTGCTGATATCCTTCTTGAAACTTTCTCTCTCTCTTTCTCTACACTTGCCTTCTTGCCTTCTTTCCGGGCTTCAGTCAGCCACACCCTAGCGGTGTCAAGCCCTTCTGCCTGTTGCTTCTCTGTCCTGTCCCAACATACCTTATGTATCTGTTTTATCTATAATTCTAGTTTTTCTACATCAAATTCGTACTTCTTTCTCTATTTTGGGCCAAAATAAATGTTTATTTTATCCTTGCCCTCCATATATATCTCTCATCTCCGGTTAATTCCGGAATCCCCTTAGAGGATTTACTAGCCATGTTTATTCAATTACTATTGTTGTTATTATGCTTCTTCTCACAATCTATGTGTATGTGCTTTTACTCTCTAGGTGTGTGTGCTTATCCTTAATGTATATGTATGTGCTTTTACTTTCTATGTTGATAAATACCTCTTTCTCTATCTCTCCTAGGATCTTAGAATAATTATTTTTTATGACTTTTGATAGATTATTAGGTCTCACACGTATACAACAATAAGCTATTTCCCAGGGGTTGTAAGGCCCTGGTTAACAGCCCATTCTTCCGTTGTTTCTTATGACTTTCGACTGATTAATATATCTATCTTATTCACAAGTAATTATCTTCTTATCCTTGTTGAAAACTTTCTATGTGTGTGCTTTTTAAAATCTGAATCAATTATTTCTCACAATCTATGTGTGTGCTTTTTCTTTCTTGAAACTTTATCTATAGAGGTGTCTTTCGATCGGATATTAGGTCTGACACGTATACAACTATAAGCTATTTCCCAGGGGTTGTAAGGCCCTAGTTAACAGCCCATTTTTCCGTTGTTCCTTGTGACTTTTGACTCGGTTAATATATTGTATCTCACACCGCTATATTAGGTTTCCCTTCTTCACTGGATAATCAGACATAGATGTGCGCCTCCGAAAGATCTGACTATCCCCTTCCAAGCGTATTTAGGCAGGCGACTTATATTAATATAATCATGTCTCTGACCTCCTCTCTCATAATTCTATTATTATATTTCGCCTTCCTATTTACATTCTCCTGTCACGCCCTGGCCTTAGTATTCTTTGTTTTCTTTATTATTTTAGTTAGGTCAGGGTGTGACATGGGGAATGTTTGTGTTTTGTTGGTTTTGGGTGTTTCTATGGTAAAGGGGTTATTGGGTGTAGTATATGGGTTTGTGTTGAGTTCAGATGTCTAGCGTTGTCTATGTATGTTTAGTTATCTAGGAGAGTCTATGGTTACCTGAATGAGTTCCCAAATAGAGACAGCTGATTTCAGTTGTCTCTGATTGGGAGCCTTATTTAGGGTAGCCATAGGCTTTCATTCGATGTGAGTCGTTGTCTATGTAGAACGTTTGTAGCCTGTGTGTGTATGTGCACAACGTTATTTAGCTTCACGATCGTTTTCTTGTTTTGTTTAGTGTTTAAGTGTTTTTGTTTCGTGTGCCGTCTTCGTAAATAAAAAGGAGATGGCTTATTTTCCTAAAGCTGCGTATTGGTCCGTCAATCCACCACACGATCGTGACATCTCCGGCCAATGTCTTTTAACCAATTTTACGTTTTAGGTCTCACCATTTAGCTAGTTTATATTGGTAGTGGCCACAGATACCTGGAGTCATTACGGACCCCTTCCTCCTGGTTGAATTTATACCCAATTCCTAGCTTCCATTTGCACAGAATACTTAGTTACCTTTAAGACTTTTTTCTCCACACAAAATTCTAAAGACAGGTCACCAGATATAAACTTCGTAGAATTTTTCTGCGTCTAACACCCAGAGTACATTAAAATCCTTTAATCATTTAATGCAATCATAAAGATATTATCCCCTGAATCCGTGAATAAAGAGCACTGACCTTATTTTTTGCAGCTGGGTTTTCAATGTTGGTTGGATCTCGTCACCGTTTCTGTCGTGCACCAGTTTGCCACCGGCCTGTAAAGAACCCTCAGACTGGGGCCAGGTCTTTGATCTATGGATATTTCATCCGCCCGTGCACGGTTTCGGTGTCCCCATGGCACGACTGTAACATTCGTCGTTAAGGGTAGACCAAGGCGCAGCGTGATTTGGGTTCATCATACTTCATTTAAATGTGAACCACAACTGAAGGTGGGAAAAAGGGCTGCCTAAGTATCATCCCCAATCAGAGACAACGATAGACAGCTGCCTCTGATTGGGAACCATACTAGGCCAACAAAGAAAAAGAAACATAGATATACAAAAACTAGAGTACCCACCCTAGTCACACCCTGACCTTACCAAAATATAGAGAATAAACAGGGATATCTAAGGTCAAGGCTTGACAACGACAGAAGCAGGTATTGAGATCCGGCTCGAAGGACCAAGCTGTCCGAGAATTTTCAATCCCAATGATGATAACTGAACAATTATTTAATCTTTGACCAATCCCCGAGGTTTGTAAGACCCTGGGTTTAATAATAATTAGGCAAAAGGTCCGTAAAGTGTATTCAGAGAACGTTCTAAAGTTTAAAAAAATGCAAAGACATGTCATTTTATAACTCCCCCCCTACCTACTTACACGCACACACAGACACACAAACAGTAGGGGGATTACACGCACACACATACACACAAACAGTAGGTGGGATGTATCTTTCCCCACAGTTCACATTCCTTGTATATCACTACCAAGCTGGCAGTTCCATACCGTTCCCTCCCTCCCGAGGTAAGAGGGACCTTGACAGTGTCTCTTTCCTGTCGTAAGTTTTTCAAAGTGCCAACCAGGTCAGGTCATGTATAGTTTAATTGTTCTCTGTGTTTTCTTAGTCACACACACACATTTCTCTTCCTAACGTGTCTCGACCAAACCTTATTGGACTTTAGTCTAATTATTCTTAATACATTTTACATAGTCTAATAATTACGTTAGTCTAATTATTCTTATACGTGTTACATGATCTAATAATTACGTTTCAGGGTGGAATTCTTTAGTCATTACCTTAAACATATAAATTCCCTTATCATGGTGGCAAATAGATGGCTACAAAAAATATAGTTTTCATCTATATTTTTCATAGCCGTCTATTTACCACCACAAACCGGCACTGGCACTTAGACCGCACTCAACGAGCTGAATAATGCCATAAGCAAACAACAAAATGCTCCTCCAGAAGCGGCACTCCTAGTGGCCGGAGACTTTAACGCAGAAAAAACTTTCATCTTTGTTACCTAATTTCTACCAGCATGTCACATTTGCAACAAAAGGGAAAAAAACTCTAGACCACCTTTACTCCACACAAGGAGACATGTACAAAGCTCTCCCTCGCCCACCATTTGGAAAATCTGACCATAACTATATCCTTCTGATTTCTGCTTACAAGCAAAAACTAAAGCAGGAAACCAGTGACTCGGTCAATAAAAAAGGGGTCAGATGAAGCAAATGCTAAGCTACAGGACTGTTTTGCTAGCACAGACTGGAATATGTTCCGGGATTCATCCAGTGGCATTGAGGAGTACACCACCTCAGTCACCGGCTTACAGGCAACATCTACACCAAGCTAAAGGCTAGAGCTGCCGCTTTCAAGGAGCAGGACACTAATCTGGACACTGCTAAGAAATCCTGCAATGTCCTCCGACGAACCATCAAACAGGTAAAGCGTACATACAGGACTAAGATTGAATCTTACTACACCAGCTCTGATACTCGTCAGATGTGGCATGGCTTGCAAACTATTACAGACTACAAAGGGAAGCACAGTTACGAGCTGCCTAGTGACACGAGCTTACCAGACAAGCTAAATTACTTCTATGCTTGCTTCGAGGCAAGTGACACTGAAACATGCATGAGAGCAGGTCAACATTCACAAGGCCGCAGGGCCAGACGGATTACCAGGATGTGTACTCCGAGCATGCGCTGGCCAACTATCAAGTGTCTTCCCAGACATTTTCAATCTGTCCCTGACTGAGTCTTTAATACCAACATGTTTCAAGCAGACCACCATAGGCCCTGTGCCCAAGAACACTATGGCTACATGTCTGTAGCCATGAAATGATTTGAAAGGCTGGTCATGGCTCACATCAACACCATTATCCCAGAAACCCTAGACCTACTCCAATTTGGATACTGCCCGAACAGATCCACAGATGACGCAATCTCCATTGCACTCCACACTGCCATTTCCCACCTGGATAAAAGTAACACCTATGTGAGATTGCTGTTCATTGACTACAGCTCAACGTTCAACACCATAGTGCCCTCCAAGCTCATCACTAATCTAAGGACCCTGTTCACCAACAACTGCGTGGCCACGCAGGACAAAAACACCATCATTAAGTTTGCTGACGACATGACGGTGGTAGGCCTGATCACAGATGACAATGAAGCGGGCCTATAGGGAGTAGGTCAGAGACCTGGCAGTGTGGAGCCAGGACAACAACCACCTTTATTTTTTTTTAACTAACTACCAAGTCAGTTAACAACAAATTCTTATTTACAATGACGGCCGACTCCGGTCAAACCCGGACAACGCTGGGCCAATTGTGCAGTGCCCTATTTCATTTAAATTGATTTAACTAGGCAAGTCAGTTAAGAACAAATTCTTATTTTCAATGACGGCCTAGGAACAGTGGGTTAACTGCCTTGTTTAGGGGCAGAACGACATATGTTTACCTTGTCAGCTCGGGGATTCAATCTTGCAACCTTTCGGTTACAAGTCCAATGCTCTAACCACTAGGCTACCTGCCGCCCCTATGGGACTCCCAATCCCGGCCGGATGTGGTACAGCCTGGATTCAAACCAGGGACTGTAGTGACACCTCTTGCACTGAGATGCAGTGGCTTAGACCGCTGCACCACTCGGGAGCACCTATCCCTCAATGTCAGCAAGACAAAGGAGCTGATTGTGGACTACAGGAAACAGAGGGCTGAGCACGCCCCCATTCACATCGACGAGGCTGTAGTGGAGCGGGTCGAGAGCTTCAAGTTCCTCTGTGTCCACATCACTAAGGACCTATCATGTTCCAAACACACCAACATAGTCGTGAATAGGGCACGACAACACCTCTTCCCCTTCAGGAGGCGGAAAAGATTCTGCATGGGCCCTCAGATCCTCAAGAAGTTCTACAGATGCATTATTTAGAGCATCTTGACTGGCTGTATCACCGCTTGGTATGGCAACTGCTTTGGTATTCGACTGCAAGGCGCTACAGAGGGTAGTGCATACGGCCCAGTACATCACTGGGGCCGAGCTCCCTGCCATCCAGGATCTCTATACCAAGTCATAGACTATTCTCTCTGCTACCGCACGGCAAGCGGTACCGATACACCAAGTCTGGAACCAACAGGACCCTGAACAGCTTCTACCCCCAAGCCATAACACTGCAAAATAGTTAGATAAATAGTTCACCAAATAGCTACCTGTACCAACTGCATTGACCCTTTTTGCACTAACTTTGACTCATCACATACTCTGCTACTACTGTTTACTGTCACGGCCGATGCTGGAAGAAGACCAAGGTGCAGCATGGTGAGCGTACATTTACCTTTTTATTTCAAAATATTGCCAACAAAACAACAAATGAAAACCAACCGTGAAGCTTACAGGGCATTAGTGCCACAAACAAAGTTAACTACCCACAACGAAAGGAAGGAAAAGGGGATACCTAAGTATGGTTCCCAATCAGAGACAACGATAGACAGCTGTCCCTGATTGAGCACCATACCCGGCCAAAACATAGAAATACAAAATCATAGAAAACAAAACATAGAATGCCCACCCCAAATCACACCCTGACCAAACCAAATAGAGACATAAAAAGGCTCTCTATGGTCAGGGTGTGACAGTTGACTATCTGTCACTTTATTCCAAGTTATATGTACATATCTACCTCAATCAGCTTGCACCCCTGCATATCAACTCAGTAACGGTACCCTGTGTATATAGTCAATTTATCGTTACTCATTGTGTATCTATTATTACTTTTATTACGTGTTACTACTTTTCTATTATTTCTCTATTTTCTTACTCTCTGCATTGTTGGGAAGGGCCCTTAAGTAAGCATTTCACTGTTAGTTCACACATGCTTATGAAACATGTGACAAATACATTTTTCGTAAAAAAATTGTTACGTGGGTATATGGTCTATACCTGCGTATACCCTGCATTACACCACTGGTCTTGACCCTACAGGTGATTACAGTAGTGTTTTTGCTTTCAGAAAGCCCACCAATAAGTATACTCTTAGAAAAAAAAGAGTCCTATCTAGAACCTTAGTGTTCTTCAGCTGTCCCCCATATGAGAACCCTTTGAAGAACCCTGTTTGGTTGCAGGTGTCATGACGTTGGCCTGATGGGGGAGGTTTATGACCCCCATAAATAACTTCCCCCCGTTTCTCTCTCTCTACTCTATAGAGTTGACTCTGGGATAGCCCTTTGTTAACATAGAGATTCTGGGGACATCAAAAGGTGGGAAACGGAACCATATTTCGGTAATCCAACAAGTTGAAAATATGCGTTGGGACTTGATTACTGATGATAGGACGACATAAACTGTATTTTGGGAAGTCTACACATTCTAGATATCAGAGTCACATGGAATTGTTGTGCAATTTAAACGTTTAAATATGAAACTATTTGTGAAAATATGAAATGTAATTTTAGCTTCTAAATGAGAGAATTGGTTTGTCACAGAGAAACTCTGCTCACTCAGAGGCCCCGCCCAAGTGAACAGACACTGGTTGTAAACTATGAAACACGGCCCCCTCTCCCAACCCTATATAAGCCCCTTTACGAAAATGTAACTTCCTGTTCCAAGGACGTGCAGATTTGAGGTCCCCACGTTGAAAGGACAAAGACCACCTACAGAACTAAGCCAACCTCAGCAAGAACCTAACGAAATTAGCATCGAATTTCAATGTGAAGGTGCCGACCTACACACCGAAAGGATGAATTTCGACTATACCAGCCAGAATATAGCATGAGCTTAAAGTATGGCAACTTGGTATGAACTTTGAACTCTTATTCATTAAAGAAGTGATACCGCCTAGCCGTTGCGTTAGCGCAGCAACTGTAGACGTGGGCTAGGAGAGGACGGACAGAGTATCTCTCCTACCACACGACGACAGTACTACCAAGTATCCGTTCTACCACCAGACATTCTTCAAAGGACAAACCGGCCTTCCATCTACGACCAACCGATCAAAGCGCAGCTCAGAGTAAATATTTATTGCATTTTCCTTTTTCAGATGGGCGGTCATTAAGAATGTATAAGATTCTGTATTTACGATAGAGTAGCTGCCTACGGCCCGATAGCATAGCTTCTCCCTTTGTTACTCAGTCTTCCCGCTCTTTCATTCAAAACCCAACCCCCTTTATTTGTGTAACCAGCTGTTCTGTTTCGTCCGCTAGGGACGTTTTCCTATATGACATAATTTGTAATCAATGTATGATCCATTCTGTGTAGATGTAATTCTGTGTGATTATTTAGGTATTTAGTAAATAAATAATGAAACAAAATTTTGTATTGCTGATTCAACTTGTTAGCCAGGGTTTGTGAAGATAACCAAGAATGTACAACTTTCAGATGAGACTGAATAAGGCGCCGATTAAATATTGACTGCTTTTGATGTAAAAGATTACCAGGTCTTTGAGAGTTTATTCATAAGATAACAGCTCCATAAACATTATTTCGTTGTGCCCCAACTTTCTAGTTAATTACATTTACATGATTAGCTTAATCAGGTAATATTAATTGCAGAGAAATGATTTTATAGAATAGCATGTCATATCACTTAATCCGGCATAGCCAAAGACACGACACAGGTATAACCCTTTTGGGTTCCATGTAGAACCCTTTCTACAGAGGGTTCCACATAGAACCCAAAAATGGTTCTACCTGAACCCAAAAAGTGTTCTACCTGGAACCAAAAAGGGTTCTGCTATGGGGACAGCCAAAGAACACTTTTTTTCTGAGTGTATGCAAGATAGTCACATTAATAACAATAGGTGGAACAGACTCCAAAAGACACTCATTTAACTCACTGCCCTGCTCACGCCAGACAGTGCAGCATAAGCACACATTTTTGACAAATTTATAGAAAATTGTTCTTACAAGGATTAACATGACCAAGCATTATCAATTCCCTACTTTAGTGATGTGAGCAAAGCACAGACATTTTTTTAATCTGTGATGTGGTGAGGTTGGACCCAGGTACAGAGAAGAGACCAGACGAGGAAATCAGTGGTTAGGGATAAATGTAATACTTTAATGAGAAACGGTAGCCACAGGATCACAGTACACTTGAAAAACAACAGACACCACATCTCAAAAACTCACTCCAGGATAATTGTATCTAAGGGTGTTCATCTTCAATTAAGTACATATAAACATTGAGGAAGTTTAAAACTAATGATTTGAGGGAGTACAGTGGAATCATCATTATTATTAGGTTTTGTTTGTTTTTAACCTAGGGTTTGCAAATACCCACACACAAGAAATAGTGTATAATTATTTGTTGACATTTTTTAAATACTATGTTTGGATTGGTGTGTTCTATTTCCTTTGGGTTTGGTGAGATTTCCATTTGTCTTAGTGCCACGATATCTTAAAGGAGATTTCCTTTACGCACGCACACACATGGAATTTTAGAAGTTTTATTTTCTGAGTTTTAATAAAACACGTGATTTCTTTTGATAAAGGAATGTTCTGGGAACCTAGGATACAACATGTAGAAAATGTTTGACGTTTTTTCTTTCATTTGTCTAATATAGTAAGAAACACTTCTTTGAAGGGGTGGTATGACTTATGACCTCTATCATGACTTTCCTTTGTGGTTTGATCAGCCTCATTGGAAAGCCATTTGGATAATGAATTTAAGGTCATTTGTAATATTGATTTTAAGGTAATTAAACTGACCATCAAGGACGAGTAACTTACAGAATAGGAGTCAAAGAAGGTCAAGATGAAGGATTTAAGGTAAACATTAAACAATTCCCTCGGAAAGCAAATAGCTTTACAGGGATTGGGTTGGCCAGATTGAAGTACTCGGCCAACCCACCTTGGTTCACTTTAACTCCTGATGAGTACCAGTGTTACAGATCCAAGAAGGGCCCAGAGAACTTAGGTGATTTTAATGGCTGTAAGGCAATCGTTAATGTGACTGACTTAGGTTTGGAAGTACAGGAGAAAATTCTTAACCTCAGAGCACCTATAACTGGTGTATGGTGGGCTTGTACCAGCAAAGGACGCATACGATAGACACTACCAAAAGGGTGGTTAGGAACTTGCGCCCCAGTGTTATTGGTCCAGCCAGTTCAAGTTAGTCATCAGAGGCCAGTTATAGGAGGCTACAGTAGGCACAGGAGGAGTTTTGACCAGGATGGGAGTAGCCTTGTCTAGATGGTATGCTATTGGCATCCCCAGGGAAGTTCCAGATGAATACAAAGCTATGAATCAAATTAGGTGAAGGCTTTACCACTACGTTCTTTTGGTGGTTGACAATAAATTAAAATGTGGATTGGATTAATTACATCTATTATAATCAACAGAGATTCATGAATGAAACCGGGGATGCAGTAAAGGGGTTCTCTAACCAATTATCCACCACCTCCCTCATGACCTGGTAAAATAGACTGGCTCTCAATATGTTATTGGCAGAAATTATAGAAGAATGATTGGGGTTCATTGCTGTACGTTTATTTTTAATAACACAGCTCCAGATAGATCAGTGGCCAAGGCCCTGGCTGGTTTAACCACATTAGCTCATGAGTTAGCACAGAACTCTGGGGTCGATACCTCCCTGACTGGGTGGTTCGATAGTATGTTTGGAAAATTGACATTTTTTGTAATTACCGTATTGTGGGCTGCTTTCACCTGTATGAGTGTGTTGGTGTTGTGTGGATGCTGTTTGATCCCATGTGTGAGAGGTTTAATCACCAGGACTCTAGAGAGATCGATGACGCAACAAATGATGAGGTATGGACCGATTCCAAGCTCCGACCAGTGGGATGACAACTTCATGTCTCCAGGCCTAGTAGATGGCTCTGTTTCTTTCAACCACGAGGACTCCGTTGTGGATGAGACTATCTTCAATGTTTAGACAGACTGTTCATTTAATGAAGATTATAATGAAAATCCTAAAAAGAAGAGTTATAATTGGATGTAGGCCTAGAACAGTCATTGATGAGTATCTGATGTAAATACATGTACTGGTTTTGTTTGCTTTTGTGTAACATTTATGACTCCATATGACGGTTGACGTATCAGTGTGTAATATTTAGTCAAAGGGTGCATTTTTGTCCCTCCAAGTTTTGTCATTGGAATGTGATACAAAACAAGCCAACGGTGGGCTTTAAGACCATGTGGACGCCTCCGAGCAGTCGGGTAGGCTGTTTGAAGTGTTTAAAAAACACTTCTCAAAACCAAAGTTGCGCACCTGCATGTAACTGTTTGTTATACTTTGTGGACTTCACCGGACAGATGTTGCTCTCCTGTTTTATTATGAAAAAAAGGTGTGGTTGAATGTATTTTGCCACTGTGTCTTCTTATTGTCTCAACCTTTGGCCTATATATCATTGTGGCAAGGCATAAGAACTAACAGGTTATAGAGCAAACAATGCAATTATCACAACATATAGGTTGCCATATGGCTTTTTCCCCCTGGCTTTGGATTCACCAGTGATTTTACTGATGATGTAGGCTAAATCAAGTGTTATCAAGTGTTGATCAAATGTTATGGAGCGACTGCTTTTCTGCCACTGCTCTTCTCTTTCCATCACTTGGAAATTCCCATTACATTACACTACGACACCCACAACACCTGTGAACACAGAACAACTTGTCAAAAGAGCCATGATACAGAGCATAATACACAATACAGAGCACCCAGCAACACACAGAGGCAGAGCAAGGTGAAAGGTGAAACTACATGTATATTTCAGGGTGATTAGTGTGCATTCGTTGGTTATGAACATGAATCAGCTGGGAATAAAAGAGCTGTGAAGCACATACTCAGTCATACATACAGCACCATTAGTAGGCCTACAATCGAGGATGGAAGTGATTGTATATAATATATTAACAAAACTGCAAGTGCTATGCATTGTGTTTATTTGTTGTAAAAAGTTAAATATGTGTGTACAAATGTAAAGCAAGTCGCCTAACCCTAATGTGGAGGAGTTAAAGGAAAAATCCACTCAAAAAATGTATTTAGGAATTGTTTTCATTAGTCCACTGTTGATACAGTCCCAAAATGTTTTATATGTCAGCAGTCAAGTTTTCAGGACATAGTATTTTCAAGAAGCAAAGTGTCTGTCACGCCCTGACCTTAGAGAGCCTTTATATTTCTCTATTTGGTTAGGTCAGGGTGTGATTTGGGTGGGCATTCTATGTTCTCTGTTTCTTTGTTTTTGGCCGAGTGTGGTTCCCAATCAGAGGCAGCTGTCTATCGTTGTCTCTGATTGGGGATCATTCTTATGCAGCTCTTTTCCCCACCATTAGGTTGTGGGATCTTGTTTTCTGTTGAGTGTTTCTGCCTGACAGAACTGTTTGCTTTCGTTTTTACTTTTGTTATTTTTGTTTGAGTGTTTTTGAATAAAGGATCATGAACACTTTCCACGCTGCGCTTTGGTCCAATCTTCCTACCACCAACGAGAGCCGTAACAGTGTCACTTGCCACATCAACATGATGGTGTGTTCTTTTTATAACAAATAACCACAATATCACTTACAGTTTTGTTAATATATTATATACAATAATTTATTTGGGAAAGGAGTAAAAAAATTGCCAATTCTTTACACATAGAATGGTAATGTGATACAAAGGTCACTAAACCTAATGAATTGAATGAAACGCAGCAGAGTGCTCATTTGGCCTGCAGGCCGCCTGATCCAGACAATAGCACTAGACCAAGTTGCCCCACAAGTTTGACGGGATTATTGATTAGGCCTACCGTCTCAGTGTATAACACAGGAGAAGCATTCAAGTTAAGTCACCCTCAAATGACTGTCCCTTTTTAGCAGCACTTGTCCTTCGGAAAGTAATCGGTAGAAAGTTCTTATTAAATCTATATCACCAAGCAGTGCACGAGAAAGAGTTGAATCATGATGACGTCATTGATCTTCAGGTCGTAGCTCTAGAAAGAGGCCCGTGTTTCCGACTTACAATTCCGAGTTGGATGCCGTTCAAAACGTATATCCCTGCTGGAGCTCGTTTTTCCAAAATTCCCAGTTTTCTTGAACTCACTTTAGTCAAGTTTTTTGCAGTTCCGAGTTAACAGTAGTCTTGAGCGAGGCACAAATCATGCTTCATTGACAGCATGGCCCATGTTGAATGTTTATCATTTTAAACTTGGAAAAGAGACACTTAATCCCAGATGTGGGACCACACAGCCACTCCACTGAATAGCAGTCTAGAGATTGCTTTGCAATGCTTGCAGTTAGCCACTGTCACTGATTCGTTACAAACCACTCATTGTTGAATTTGCGATTTCCAACTTGTTGTGTAATGTTTATGTCCAATGGCCGATGAGCACCGATATATTTGACCTATTACCTAAGGTAACTGAGCTAAATGACTACCACCCCGTAGCACTCACTTCCGTCATCATGAAGTGCTTTGAGAGACTAGTCAAGGAACATATCACCTCCACCCTACCTGACACCCTAGACCCACTCCAATTTGTCCACAGACGACGCAATCGCAATCACACTGCCCTAACCCATCTGGACAAGAGGAATACCTATGTAAGAATGCTGTTCATCGATTACAGCTCACCAATCAACACCATAGTACCCTCCAAACTCGTCATTAAGCTCGAGACCCTGGGTCTCGACCCCGCCCTGTGCAACTGGGTCCTGGACTTCCTGACGGAACGCCCCCTCCACTTCGCTGATCCTCAACACTGGGGCCCCACAAGGGTGCGTCCTCAGCCCCCTCCTGTACTCCCTGTTCACCCATGACTGCGTGGCCAGGCACGCCTCCAACTCAATCATCAAATTTGCAGACAACACAACAGTAGTAGGCTTGATTACCAACGATGACGAGACAGCCTACAGGGAGGAGGTGAGGGCTCTGGGCGTGTGGTGCCTGGAAAACACCTCTCACTCAACGTCAACAAAACAAAGGAGATTATCGTGGACTTCAGGAAACAGCAGAGGGTGCACCCCCCTATCTACATCAACAGGACCGCAGTGGAGAAGGTGGGAAGCTTCAAGTTCCTTGGCGTACACATCACTGACAAACTGAAATGGACCACCCACACAGACAGTGTGGTGAAGAAGGCGCAACAGAGCTTCTTCAACCTCAGGAGGCTAAAGAAATGTGTCTTGTCAACTGAAACCCTCACAAATTTTTACAGATACAGAATCGGGTTGTATCACGGTAAGACGGTGGTGCGGTCTGCCCAACGCATTACCGGGGGTAAACTACCTGCCCTCCAGGACACCTACAGCACCTGATGTCACAGGAAGACCAAAAAGATTATCAAGGACATCAACCACCCGAGCCACTGCCTGTTCACCCGCTATCATCCAGAAGGCGAGGTCAGTACAGGTGCATGAAAGCGGGGCACGAGAGACTGAAAAACAGCTTCTATCTTAAGGCCATCAGACTGTTAAACAGCCATCACTAGCACATTAGAGGCTGCTGCCAATAGACATGGACTAGGAATCACTGGCCACTTTAAGGAATGGAACACTAGTCACTTTAATAATGTTTACGTATCTGGCATTACTCCTCTCATATGTATCTACTGTATTCTATACTATTCTACAGTATCTTAGTCACTTAATAATGTTTACATATCTTGCAGTACTAATCTCATATGTATATACTGTATTCTATACTATTCTACAGTATCTTAGTCACTTAATGTTTACATATCTGGCATTACTCATCTCATGTGTATATACTGTTTTCTAGACTATTCTATGGTATCTCATTCACTTAATAATGCTAACATATCTTGCATTACTCATCTCATATGTATACAGTATACTGTTTTTCTATACTATTCTACTGTATCTTAGTCTGTTCTGCTCTGACATCGCTCGTCCATATTTAATTAATTCCTACTTAGATTCGTGTGTATTGGGTATATGTTGTGTAATTTGTTAGATATTACTTGTTAGAGATTACTGCACTGTCGGTGCTATAAGCACAATAATTTCGCTACACCCCCAATAACAACCACAATTTGATTGGGTCTTCATTGCAGCAGCTGCAGCCAATTGCTTTATGTGTCTTTCTGATCGTTGTACCCTCAGTTGATATCAAAAAGCCATGGTCAATCCAGAAAGTCAAATCACCACAATTTCTATAGTTCCAGGAACAGAATGATTTTTGAATTTAACTAGGCAAGTCAGTTAAGAACAAATACTTAATTACAATGATGGCCTACCCAGGTCAAACCCCCACGACGCTGGGAAAATTGTGCGCCACCCTATCCCTCTTGCAGAGATGCAGTGCCTTAGACCGCTGCGCCACTATGGAGCCCCTGATGACAACACAATGAATACAATTCAAACTGATACGATTTTGCACCATACGTTTTCAGGATCCTTTAATTGTACTGTTGATTTATTTAAATCATGTTTGCATTGACGATGGAAGGTGAAAAGCAGATGCAGGTGTCTTGACCAGCCGCAAGTTTTTGTACAGCGTCGGAAACCGCGCACCGTCTATGCCCCACACAACAGTGCCAGACAGCGGATGCGTGGACGCGCGGGTGTACTCAGCCCCCGACCACCCCGCTGTATCCTATTTGTCTACTTGTTGTCATGGAGGAGCCAAGATGGCGGTCCTGGCCTATAGCCTAGGCAAACGGGAAATAAATCAGTATTTTTGCATTAAAAATGCTAAATTATTATCTCTCGCTGCCGTCATTCTACTCACCGTGTTTCACACAGTTTCTCGGTATTATGGAGGTAAGCGACTGGCTTAAATATGTTTGTTAGATAGCCAGGTAACGTTACGTTAGCTAACAGACACTTGACTCAACTGTGTTCGGGGAACTTGTAGCTAGCTAAGGATAGCTTCCCTCTTTGGCCCTTTTTGCTCGCTGTTAGGGCGTTTGCTAACACAATCTTACTAGTTACAACAATATGGTATTTGCAAATTGAGAAAACATAATAATAAAACCGCAAGGACTTAGCTACAGCTAAGCAATTGCAAGGATGCATGAATACACTTGCAGGAGCCTGAATTAGCTAACTAACGTTAGCTACATCGTTTTAGCACAGATAGAACAATGATATATAACATATTTGGTGCATAGCTGTGATGCATTCAACCAAGAGACAGTCAAGCACAATGGGTAAAGTATCCTAGTGGCATCGTCGCGAGTTAACCCATGTTTAATTACATCATTGTAGTAGCTAACTAGTAACGCTACGCTCTTACTGGCAAACTAGCCTACTGAATTAGCTGATTGCAACTAACTTGTTAGTTAATCTGTCTATTATCTAACATCAACCTAAGCAAACGTTAGTTAACTGGTCAGTTAACGTTAGCTAATGTGCTCTTTAAAAGTTAACGTACGTAACATATTGCGCACGCGCGAAGTAATAACTAGCTAACGCTTGCTAGTTACTATAGAGCGTAATTTATTTTTAATTTTTACGGGAAGCTCAAATCTGACATTACTGTTGATTTGATAGTGGGGGTAATAAAGCCATAGCTGTCTGTGGCTAACTGTGGAATCTAATGTATGCCTTATGATTGGCAAGTATACACATACAGCCACAGAGGAGGCAGGAGCCTAGCTGGCCATTTATAAATTATTGTTTGTATCTGGCAGGCAAGCGTTAGCCTCCCGGATGATGGCTTGCATACAGTGATCTTTGTTTATGGAAGGCATAGGACACAGTGGGCTCTCTGTGTGTACACTGAGAACAGCTGCTGCTGTTGTCTGGCTGGTGTTGACATTGGCTGCTCTTGACGCCTTCTCTTGTCACCCCACATCTTTTGCTCGTTTGCATTGATTAATTGCCAGATGGTTCTATTCAATTAGAACACAAGTGAACGCCATGAGATATGTGTGTTTTTTCCTGGAAAATGTTGATGGCTTAATTTGTACTGCAGGCTGCAATGGTGTCTTGGCTGAACCTTGCATTGTGCACACTGCTGCATTTGTAGTGTTGAAAACCGTGTAGAGGCAGCAGGTTTCATTGTGTGTGTTTTTGTTGTTGTTATGGCTTACTGGAATGTTCTCTCTGTCTTCCCCTCAGGCGGAGATACATGTGAGTGGTTGCTGTCCAGTGGTCGGTTCTTAGGAGAAAACGTATGGCAGCCCTATGGCTGTATGATGCACAAATATAAAAGCATGTGAGTCACACCAATGGGGGGAATGTATGTGTGGTGTGTGTGTGTGTGTGTGTGTGTAAAATGTGTTACATACTTTTGATAGCATTTTAACCAACCCCACAACTACACAATTATCAAATTGTTTGTCAGTTGTTGTTACTATGTGCGAGTGAGTCATTAGTTGTTGTTTTTTTCCCACAGTGAAGCAAAGACTTGCCTTGCTGAGAAAAGGGTGGCCTTCATTGGCGATTCCAGAATACGGCAGCTATTCTATTCATACATACAAATAATCGATCCTACACAAAGAGAGAATGGAAGAAAGGTAAGCTAAATCCCCCTGGCTTAAAGCACACACAAACATGAATTTCTGATCTCATGGCTGAATCTTAACTTGAGATCTCTGCCCTTAAGTGACTCTCAAAGCTCCCATTGACATCAATGCAGAATTATTCAAAAGTCATTTAAGTTAGGATTCACCTCTTAAGTGTGTAACTCTAATTACTCCTGGAGGTTGTTCTGGATAAGAGCGTATGCTGAATTGCTCAAATGTAAATGTGTGTGTGTGTATATATATATATATATATATATATATATATATATATATATATATATATATATATATATATATATGATTTTTAGCCATGGTATTCCTAAAATAAGATGGGTAGTTGCTGCACTCAGTCAATGCTCTAATCTTGAGTAGAGAAATGGAGGGACAGTGACTGTTTTATCCCCTGTTGTGATGTCTGTCCACCAGCACGAGAACATTCCCTTTGAAGATAGGAGCTCTTCAGTCAATGTGGTGAGCTATTTGTGTATCTCTCTTTCCACATCTTCTCTGTCTCAGTCAACAATAACAATGTCAAAGCCCAACAATTCCTTTTTTTAATTTGACGATGTAGATTCACCTCCCAATTATTTTTTTTCTTCTTTCAAGGCAAACAGCATGTTGATTTTGGGTATTGTCCCGATAAGATCGATTTTTTTCCTGTTTTGTTGTTAGGACTTCCTGTGGTATCCGGAGGTGAATAACTCTCTGAAGGAGCGCTTGATGTCATGGACAGAGGTAAAGGCAAGCACTTATACTGTGCCTTGCAAAAGTATTTTTTCCTATTTTGTTGCATTACAACCTGTAATTCAAATTGATTTTTATTTGGATTTCATGTAATGGACATAAACAAAATAGTAAAAATTGGTGAAGTGAAATGAAAAAAAATACTTGTTTCAAAAAATTCAAAAAAATAGAAACGGAAAAGTGGTGTGTGCATATGTATTCACCCCCTTTGCTATGAAGTCCCTAAAGAATATCTGGTGCAACCAATTACCTTCAGAGGTCACATAATTAGTTAAATAAAGTCTACATGTGTGCAATCTAAGTGTCACATGATCTGTCACATGATGTCAGTATACAGTTTAAGTTGGAAGTTTACATACACCTTAGCCAAATACATTTAAACTCAGTTTTTCACAATTCCTGACATTTAATCCTAGTAAAAAGTCCCTGTCTTAGGTCAGTTAGGATCACCACTTCATTTTATATGTCAGAATAATAGTAGAGAGAATGTTTTATCACATTCCCAGTGGGTCAGAAGTTTACATACACTCAATTAGTATTTGGTAGCAATGCCTTTAAGTTGTTTAACTTGGGTCAAACATTTGGGTAGCCTTCCACAAGCTTCCACGATAAGTTGGGTGAATTTTGGCCCATTCCTCCTGACAGAGCTGGTGTAACCGAGTCCGGTTTGTAGGCCTCCTTGCTCGCACACGCTTTTTCAGTTCTGCCCTCACATTTTCTATAGGATTGAGGTCAGGTCTTTGATGGCCACTCCAATACCTTGACTTTGTTGTCCTTAAGCCATTTGGAAGTATGCTTAGGGTCATTGTCCATTTGGAAGACCCATTTGCGACCAAGCTTTAACTTCCTGACTGATGTCTTGAGATGTTGCTTCAATATATCCACATAATTTTCCTACCTCATGATGCAATCTATTTTGTGAAGTGCACCAGCCCCTCCTGCAGCAAAGCACCCCCACAACATGATGCTGCCACCACCGTGCTTCATGGTTGGGATGGTGTTCTTCGGCTTGCAAGCCTCTCCCTTTTTCCTCCAAAGATAACAATGGTCATTATGGCCAAACAGTTCTATTTTTGTTTCATCAGACCAGAGGACATTTCTCCAAAAAGTACAATCTTTGTCCCCATGTGCAGTTGCAAACCGTAATCTGGCTTTTTTTATGTCCGTTTTGGAGCAGTGTCTTCTTCCTTACTGAGCAGCCTTTCAGGTTATGTCGATATAGTACTCGTTTTACTGTGGTGATAGATACTTTTGTACCTGTTTCCTCCAGCATCTTCACAAGGTCCTTTGCTGCTGTTCTGGGATTGATTTGCACTTTTCGCACCAAAGTACGTTCATCTCTAGGAGACAGAACGCGTCTCCTTCCTGAGCGGTATGACGGCTGCGTGGTCCCATGGTGTTTATACTTGCGTACTATTGTTTGTACAGATGAACGTGGTACCTTCAGGCATTTGGAAATTGCTCCCAAGGATGAACCAGACTTGTGGAGGTCTGGAATCTTTTTTTTTCTGAGGTCTTGGCTGATTTTTTTTGATTTTCCCATGATGTCAAGCAACGAGGCACTGAGTTTGAAGGTAGGCCTTGAAATACATCCACAGGTACACCTCTTATTGACTCAAATGATGTCAATTAGCCTACAGAAGCTTTTAAAGCCATGATATGATTTTCTGGAATTTTCCAAGCTGTTTAAAGGCACAGTCAACTTAGTGTATGTAAACTTCTGACCCACTGGAATTGTGATACAGTGAAATAATCTGTCTGTAAACAATTGATGGAAATATGATTTGTCATGCACAAAGTAGATGTCCTAACCGACTTGCCAAAACTATAGTTTGTTAACAAGACATTTGTGGAGTGGTTGAGAAATGAGTTTTAATGACTCCAACCTAAGTGTATGTTAACCTCCGACTTCAACTGTATATACATCTGTTCTGAATGGCCCCAGAGTCTGCAACACCACTAAGCAAGGGGCACCACCAAGCAAGTGGCACCACGAAGACCAAGGAGCTCTCCAAACAGGTCAGGGACAAAGTTGTGGAGAAATGCAGATCAGGGTTGGGTTATAAAAAAAAATGATCAGAAACTTTGAACATACCATGGAGCACCATTAAATCCATTATTAAAAAATGTAAAGAATATGGCACCACAACAAACCTGCCAAGAGACGGCGGCCCACCAAAACTCACGGGCCAGGCAAGGAGGGCATTAATCAGAGAGGCAACAAAGAAACCAAAGATAACCCTGAAGGAGCTGCAAAGCTCCACAACGGAGATTGGAATATCTGTCCATAGGACCACTTTAAGCCGTACACTCCACAGAGCTGGGCTTTACAGAAGAGTGGCCAGAAAAAAGCCATTCCTTAAAGAAGAAAAAAATCAAACACGTTTGGTCTTCACCAAAAGGCATGTGGGAGACTCCCCAAACATATGGAAGAAGGTACTCTGGTCAGATGAGACCAACATTTAGCTTTTTGGCCATCAAGAAAAATGCTAAGTCGGGCGCAAACCCAACACCTCTCATCACCCCAAGAACACCATCCCATCACATGCTGTGGGGATGTTTTTCATCGGCAGGGACTGGGAAACTGGTCAGAATTGAAGAAATGATGGATGGTGCTAAATACAGGGAAATTCTTGAGGGAAACCTGTTCCAGTCTTCCAGAGATTTGAGACTGGGACGGTTCCAGTCTCGACTTAAAGATTGCTGTACACCAGCAGAACCCATCCAACTTGAAATAGCAGGAGCAGTTTTGCCTTGAAGAATGGGCAAAAACCCCAGTGGCTAAATGTGCCAAGCTTATAGACACCCCAAGAGACTTGCAGCTGTAATTGCTGCAAAAGGTGGCTCTACAAAGTATTGACTTTGGGGGGGTGAATAGTTTTGCACACTATCTACTTTTATGTTTGTTCCATAATTTAAAAAAATATTTTGCATCTTCAAAGTGGTAGGCAGGTTGTGAAAATCAAGTGATTCAAACCCCCAAAAACTATTTTAATTCCAGGTTGTAAGGCAACAAAATAGGAAAAATGTTAAGGGTGGTAAATACTTTCGCAAGCCACTGTATCTAACACAGGTTTGGGGTCAATTCCAATTCAAAAAGTAAACTGAAATTCCAGTTTATTCATTTGAAAAGGGACATCCATTTTCAATGACTTATCAACTACCAGCAATACTATACCTGCACCTGTCGACGACACAAGTTGTTCTGCTTCCACGAGCACATCCAATGCTAGCATCAGTAATTCTGCATTTGTTGTTAGCCCAGCTAGCATGGACACTGACAGTTGTGAATATGATGCAGCCGAAGAGTTACTGCTTACTTACCTGGGAAAGCACAGAACAACAGACAGGGACGTTGGACCATCAAAGAGGCGCAAATAGGAGAACTACATTGATTTGGGGTTCACTTATATAGGGAGTCGTGCCTTTCCTCAGCCACAGTGCGTTTTAATGTGCAAAAGTACTATCTCACAACTCGATGAAACATTCACTCTTGCGCAGACATTTAGAAACAAAACCTGCCAATTTGAAAAATAAGCCGCTGGATTTCTTTGAGCGGGAATTAAGACGTCTTTTGAGTAGTAAGACGTATAAAAGCAACAGATATCATTAATAAGAAGGGGCTAGAAGCGTCTTATATGGTGAGCTACCGAGTGGCTGGGACAGGCAAGCCCCATACTATTGTGGAGGACTTAATTATTCCTGCTGCCTCGGAAATGGCTGGGACAATGCTGGGGGAAAAGGCCCAAAAAACTATAGACAATGACTTCATCAAACACTGTATCCCGATGCATCAGTGACATAGCAGGAGATGTTTTGAAACAATTACTGCTTCGCATACAAGCCAGTGAATTCTATGCGTTACAGCTGGATGAGTCAACAGACTTGGCGGGCCTGGTATATGTCCGTTACGTTTATGGCGGGTCAATTGAGGAAGACATCCTCTTATGGAATCCAGAACAACAGGAGAGGATATTTTTAAAGTACTGGACAGCTTTGTAACATCAAATGGACTTTGGTGGTCAAGATGTGTTGGTATCTGTACTGATGGCGCAAAAGCCATGACAGGGAGACATAGTGGAGTGGTAATGCCCGTGCAAGCAGTTGCTCCCGACGCCACTTGTGTACACTGCAGCATCCACAAGAGGCTCTTGCTGCCAAGGGAATGCCTGACCGCTTGAAAGATGTTTTGGACACTACAGTGAAAATGGTTAACTTTTGTTAAAGCAAGGCCCCTGAACGCTTGTGTATTTTCTGCACTATGCAATTATATGGGCAACGACCATGTAATGCTTTTACAACATGCTGGTTATCAAGGGGCAAAGTATTGACACGTTTTTTTGAATTGAGAGACAAGCTTAAAGTTCTTTACTGACCATAATTTTCACTTGTCTGACTGCTTGCATGATGAGTTTCTCACACGACTGGCCTATCTGGGTGATGTTTTTTCTTGCCTGAATGATCTGAATCCAGGATTACAAGGACTATGCAACTATATTTAATGTGCTGGACAAAATTGTAGGCTATGATTAAGAAGTTGGAGTTCTTCTCTGTCTGTATTAACAAGGACCTCCCTTCATGCCCTGCCTCCAGTCCAATTGCCGATATCTGAACAGGAGAGCCTCATCTAAATTGCAAACGGTTCTGTGAAAATTGAATTGAATCAGAAGCCACTGCCAGATTTCTGGATTGGGCTGCGCTCAGAGTATCCTGCCTTGGCAAATCTCGCTGTTAAGACATGATGCCCTCTGCAACCACGTACCTATGTGAGAGTGGATTCTCGGCCCTCACTAGCATGACAACTAAATACAAGCACAGACTGTGTGTGGAAAATGATTTAAGACTGAGACTGTCCAATACAACCCAACATTGCAGAGTTATGGGCATCCTTTCAAGCACACCCTTCTCATTTAACCTATGGTGAGTTATTCACCATTTTTGAACAAATAAAGTTTTATATGTAATTATTGATTATTATTTGTGCCCTGGTTCTATAAGAGTTCTTTGTCACTTCCCATGAGCTGGGTTGTGACAAACTCCTACTCATTCTTATATTTAATAAATGTATCGTATAATGTGTGTGTGTGGCAGGCTTACAATGATGGCAAAAAAATACATTTGAGAGTGCGCTGACCCTGGTCCTAGAGTGGGTACACGGCTGGAGGTTGAATGTTTTGAAGGAGTACGGGACTATTAAAAAGTTTGAAGCACTGATCTAATCCAACAATCACAATCACATCTTTGTTTACACCTCTTCTGTCCTCAAACATCCGCGTCTTATTCGTGAAAGTGTGTACTTAATGAGAGATTTTTGCAATGTATTTTTTGTTTGATAATGCATATGCAATATGCAAGAGAGATTATATTTAAGTGCTACTGTATAAATACTGTGATTTATTTAGGTTTGATTGAATTGAGCCCTTGGAAGAGCCCTCAGCATTAGGCTATTCCTGTTGCCCGTAAGCAGACGATACATAGCAACAGTTTACTGCGATTTTAAGATCATTCCAAAATAGTAACATGGCATGATTTAATATGACGTCTTGACTGTGTTTCAGGATCCTTCTGTAAAACCAGATGTCGTCATCATCGGAGCTGCCACTGTTAGTGAAATATGCTCACTCTCAACTCTGTTTACCACATATTTATCAAATTTCCTCCTGCATAGTTTAGATGGATTTCATCAGAGATTTCAATCTTTCCAATAGTGGTCCATCAAGTTGCGTAGTGGCAGCAGCGAGGCGCTGCAGCAGTACAGGGCCAACCTCACAGCCATCTCCTCGCCTCTGGAACAGCTGGCTGAGGATGGGGAGGTCTACTGGGTTTTACAGGGTTAGTGCTTTACTGTTCATCTACCAGTCAATCAAAAGGAGACATGTTGATGGGTGCTTTGAAAATGAGGAATTTTATATTGATTAAGCATTTCTCTCTCCCCTCCGCTTCATCTTTCTTTTATTTTCTCTCTTCCGTCTCTTTCCAATCTCACTGTCCTCCACCCCCTCCATCTCTCTTTTTTAACCCCCCCCCCTCTCATGCCCCCTCTCTCTCCCTTTCTCTCCTCCAGACCCTGTCCATGAGGAAGTTCTGAGTGATAACAGGAAGATGATTACTAACGAGCAGTTGGAGCTGTACAACGAGGCGGCGCTCGGCACTCTGAACAGCAACAAGAAGAACGCCAAGGCCAGAGTCAGGTTCTTGGGTGCCTCGCGCCAGGCTGCCGTGGAAACCATTGCCCAATCAGCTGATGGCCTGCACCTGCCCGAGAACACCCGGAACGTGGTAGGTGTTTAGGTGGTCTGTCTGGCCTGGCACCTCTACCTGCATCTGTATGATCAAATAACAGCTGGCTTAAGCCTAAAATAGAAACAAAAATCAAATATGTATGGTTTGAAACAGTTTAGTGCTGAAAAACCGTCAGGCTCTATGACTCTCTTAACCAGCACCATGTCAAATTACACTGTCCATCCTGTATACCTTGCACTTTAATTCATTGAACATTTGACAGCTTCTATGTTCACCTGCATTTGCCTAGTTAGTTAGTACATGATTGGTGTGCTCCCCTTTTATAGAAACAGAGTGACAATTTTAGGGCCTTTGACACCTCCTGGTGTAGAGGTCCTGGATGGCAGGCAGCAGCTTAGCCCCAGCGATGTACTGGGCCGTACGTATAAGGTTACATACCTTAAGACTGCGGTAACCTGCGAGTCTGTTACAGTACTAGCCGCGCATGGCGGCTCATTTTAACCTGCCCTGGGTATGAAGTTTCCCAAAGGTACAGGTCTAGGATCAGCTTCTCCTCCCCCTAATCCTAACCGTTAGTGGGGAAAATGCAAAACTGACGCAAGATCCATGTCTAAGGGCAACTTCACCCTACACCTGATAACCCTGTCACAGTAAATCTAACCTTTACCCTTCATCCGGAGCCAGGACAAGGCTTGCACTGTGCTGGAGTCTTCCGCTCTATAATAATGTCTCTCTACCCTCCACCAGGGTGCCATGATCCTGATGAATGCTGTGTGTAACAAGGTCCTTCGGCCCATCGACGGCTCCTGCTGCCAATCCCTGCCGGCCCCCAACCTCCTCCAGAAACTGACAGGCTGTGTCTTCCTGGGCTCAGCACTGGTATTCCTGGTGCTTCATGCTCTGGGCCACAACAGGTACACGCTCCCTTGTGGCTCAGTCGGTTAGAAGGTCATGGGTTCTATTCCCGCTGGGGCCACATATATTGAAACATATACACTTAGACTATTTTGTGTTGTTCAGATCCAGGACTCTCAATTAAACAATTTTACTGGTGCTCCCAACGTAAAAAAGGAGCACACCACGAAATTTTGTAGCACCAGAAAAAGTATTTTTATTGATTGAGATACAGCCTTATATTGAGCCTATATGAATTCTAGCTGCTTTTGAACCACATGTTGTGCCATAGAAGATATGTAACACTGTAATAAACACATTAGTTTATTATAAAAAACTAAATTGTTGATACGAATCCCTGTCATTAAAATGAAACTCATTTGTAGAATATTAGCTTTCTACATTGTGTAAAAGCACTATTTTCCGATTGAGATGCATTGCATTCAAATTTGTTCACTGTCTCTTTAAAAAAACGTCAGGTTTGTGATCGGGATGCACCACCGATATGACATTTTTGGCCGACACCGATATCCAATATTTTCCTTGCCAAAAAAACAGATACAGATAGCGATATTTAAAAATGTATCAGCCTTTTAAGCATTTTAGTACAGCTAAATAGTTGAAACAAGGTGTTAAATGTTCATTTGTTCAGTTAGGAACAGATTGTTTAATAACTTGTAAATGAGAAAAATGACAAATCCATGAATGTGTTTAATCCCACAACAATTATTTTATCTGCCCCGCATTACAAAGATGGTGAAGTTGCTGGTGGCTCTTCTTACTATCCAGTCTTGACTGTGTGGAGAAACTTCAACATGTTTTGAAAGAAATATTGGTTTTAACTAAAATGCAGTTAATCATTTTAGCTTTAACTGTTTGAAAAAAAGTACTGTCTCTAGGCTGTCATAAACTGCTATAAATGGCTTAAACTTTTCAAGTGTGCTTAACTGACTTGACTAGCAAATGTGAAATTTACAACACATCTCATCTTTCATTTAGGAAATTATTATTTTTTACAAAAGAACAAAACTGCTTTGTTTTAAATGAAATTAAAATCTTGACCCATACCAGCTATGAATAAACAACAGAAAAGCCAATGGGCTTAGTACATTTTTTCCAGTGCCATTAGATGGCTGGGTTCCAATATGACTGCCCATTTACAATTTTAACATTTGGGGGAGGTTTTTCTTCACAAAGAGGACCTGCTCGGCTTAGTCACGAGAGTCTGTTTCTTTTTTCGTCTACAATGTGTGAAGCTGCACTGAAAAAGCGCTCACTGTCCACACTAGTACAGGGAGAACCAAGATACTTGCGCGCAGCTTTAGCTAGGATGGGGAAACGGTGCTTGTTACTTCTCCAGTATCTAAGTGCATCTTCATTCCTGGGAATATTAGGTGCTGTCAGGTATCCTATGATCTCCAAATAATGGATAAGGGGGGGGGGGGTAGTACATTTAATACAACATATTGCATTATTCTTGCATTCCAAAGGATCATTAGGCATAGATCAACATTGGCAAATGTTGGCTGATGTAGTAACAGAAAATAAAATACAACACATCTCTCTCACAGAGACAGACACAAACACACTGACCAAAAAGTTATTTTGTTGGCATTTACTAGTATATTGGCATTGTTATATTGGCATTGTTGGCATTTACTTATATTACTAGTAAAACATAGTCAAAACCTATTTCTTTCACTTACTTGCTGCCGTGCCGTTTCGTTGTTCATTTGTTCAGTCGTTTCATTCTCACCAAGGATTTCATCATACATGTCAAGCAGTGAAGTTGAAACATATTAACAGGCACTGGAAGTCCCGGCCCACTCCCCCCGACGTGGAGAGTGGCGAGGAGAAGAAGCCGGCCACGGCGGCGCCGCCTCTCAGCCACAAGGCTCCGTTCCAGGCCATGTGTAAGATGGGCCTCATCATGGCTTACTTCTACCTGTGTGACCGGGCCGACATCTTCATGAAGGAGCAGAAGTTCTACACCCACACCACCTTCTTCATCCCCCTCATCTATATGTTTGTCCTGGGGATCTTCTACAGCGAGAACAGCAAGGAGGTGAGAGGGTTTGGGATGGAATGTTTTTAAGGGAGTTGGAAAAAGTGGTCTTTTTTGCAGAGTTGTTCTTGGAGGTGGAAGCTTAGGCCTACATGAATTCAGAGATGTTTCTGTTTTAAATGAGTTGTCGTTGACTGCTAAACTCAATCGTCCATGTCTGACCTGATAGAAGGCTCTATCTTAGTGATTTTCTATTTCCCACGCAGACCAAGCTGCTGAACAGAGAGCAGACCGACGAGTGGAAGGGCTGGATGCAGCTAGTCATCCTCATCTACCACATATCTGGAGCCAGCGCCGTGAGTTTTACCATTACCTTTGATTTATAATGATGTGTTAACTCTGTCGCTTTGAATATAAATTAAATGACCACATGTATAATTGCATTAGAAAGCATTTACCATTTATATTTATTTTCGAAGTGCTCAAACAAAGCATGTATCATGTGAGTATCCATGTAACCTATTTCATTTTTTATTTTTATTTTTTACTGTGATGTATGATCAAGTGAAGGGGTGTTTGTTTTAAAAGTCAATCTTCCTTCCCAGTTCATCCCTGTGTACATGCATGTTCGGGTCCTGGTGGCGGCATACCTCTTCCAGACAGGATATGGACACTTCTCCTTCTTCTGGCTCAAAGGGGACTTTGGACTCTACAGAGTGTGCCAGGTAACTAATAGGTTTTATTAGAGTTAATAAAATGTTACTGTGGTACTGGTTCTAGCTGCTATACCTTTCCTACGGGACTAAATGTAATGTAAAATACACAACTGCTGACATGTGGTGCCATAGAAACAATTAAATGTTTTATCAAAAACAAAAACATGGATAGTTAGCAACAGCTGTATTGATCACATATGTAGAGGTATTGATAAGGAACCCCTTGATAAGAGGGATCCGTATGGTCTGGCCCAAGCTTACTTCACACAGGTTGTACTTTGGTTATGCTGCAGTATCAAGTTCCTTATCTCAAGTCAACCTCTGTGTGTCGTTGTTAAAAGCAATGTCTGTTCAACCATGCCAAACTATTTCTATTTAATTTAGATAAATATCATTCTTTTTTAAGCACGTTCCATGTCTGTTTAGAATGCTTTGTTAAAAGTGAGAATGGCCATTTCCTGTTTCCTGTATCTGTATCTCCGGGGTGAAGATTCCCCTAGGTACAGAACAAGGATTAGCTTCCCTTCCCCCAATCCTAACCTTTACCATTAGTGGGGGAAATGTAAAACTTACCACAGATCAGCGTTTAGGTGTAACTTCACCGTATTCCTGTCTGTCTCCAGGTCCTATTCCGTCTCAACTTCCTGGTCATAGTTTTGTGTCTGGTGATGGATCGGCCGTACCAGTTCTACTACTTTGTGCCTCTGGTCACTTTCTGGTTCGTCATAATCTACGCCACCATGGCCATGTGGCCCCAGATACTGCAGAAGAAAGCCAACGGTCCGTATGGGTCAGCCATTGTACTGGACAAGTAATGGTAGAAGTAAAGATAGCAAATAAACCAGTGATTTTAAAAGCAAAGAAATGCTTTGATTTTAAAAGTGTTTAATTCAGAAGTGATTCATACTAGTGTTGAATTGTGAAGAACCTCTGTCCAGCACAGTGAGTGTTTAGTCATTTGTCTTTTTACAGGTAGTGGGATGTGGCACATTGGAATTCTAGTGAAGCTGCTTGGGCTGCTCCTGTTCATCTGTTTCTTTGCATATTCACAGGTGAGTTCATCATCCGGTTTATTCACACATTTAGAGGCTTTAACTCGAGATTTGAAATGGAACTAAAAAGTTCTCAACTGGTATGGATCAATGTTTAAGACCAATGGCTGTATTCATAAAGTGTCTCAGAGCAGGAATAGTGATCTAGGATCAGGGCCCCCCTGTCCATGTAATCTTATCTTATCTAAAAGGCTAAACTGATCCTAAATCAGCGGATGTTTAACTGTCTATCTCTTCCAGGGGTTGTTTGAGAACATTTTCTCAGTCTGGCCCGTCTCCAAGCTCTTTGAGCTGAACGGAAGCATTCACGAGTGGTGGTTTAGGTGGAAGCTGGATCGATTTGTAAGTAGATATTTGAACATGTTTTTACACCCTTTAAGTGGCTCTCTCCTATCAGATTTTCTTGATACGGTATCAAAATATCACAGTATCACATCTCTTTAGGAAGTTGCACCAATAACTTGTCATTTTTTTTTTTATTATTGTCACACACCTGATTGGTGCAGTGAAATGTGTTGTTTTGTAGGGTCAGCCATAGTAGTACATTTCAACTTGGTGTTGCTGGTATTAGAACCAGCGACCTTTCGGTTTCTGGCCCAACACTCTAACCGCTAAGTTAACTGCCGCCCTAGATTCATCTTTTGGTCGATGTTTAATGTTAGTGATCTAGATGGTTCTATTGGTTGGTCAGTGTGAGTAAGTGGTACTGTGTGGTTCAGTCGGTAGAGCAGGGTGCTTGTAACATCAAGAGTGTGGGTTTGATTCCCACTGGAGCCACCCATACAAAAATGTATACACACACTACTAAGTTGTTTAGCATAAAAGCATCTGTGAAATGGCATTTATTATTGTTATTATTATACACTGCTCAAAAAAATAAAGGGAACACTTAAACAACACAATATAACTCCAAGTCAATCACACTTCTGTGAAATCAAACTGTCCACTTAGGAAGCAACACTGATTGACAATAAATTTCACATGCTGTTGTGCAAATGGAATAGACAACAGGTGGAAATTATAGGCAATTAGCAAGACACCCCCAATAAAGGAGTAGTTCTGCAGGTGGTGACCACAGACCACTTCTCAGTTCCTATGCTTCCTGGCTGATGTTTTGGTCACTTTTGAATGCTGGCGGTGCTTTCACTCTAGTGGTAGCATGAGGCGGAGTCTACAACCCACACAAGTGGCTCAGGTAGTGCAGCTCATCCAGGATGGCACATCAATGCGAGCTGTGGCAAGAAGGTTTGCTGTGTCTGTCAGCGTAGTGTCCAGAGCATGGAGGCGCTACCAGGAGACAGGCCAGTACATCAGGAGACGTGGAGGAGGCCGTAGGAGGGCAACAACCCAGCAACAGGACCGCTACCTCCGCCTCCGTGCATGTGTCTGCTCAAACGGTCAGAAACAGACTCCATGAGGGTGGTATGAGGGCCCGACGTTCACAGGTGGGGGTTGTGCTTACAGCCCAACACCGTGCAGGACGTTTGGCATTTGCCAGAGAACACCAAGATTGGCAAATTCGCCACTGGCGCCCTGTGCTCTTCACAGATGAAAGCAGGTTCACACTGAGCACATGTGACAGACGTGACAGAGTCTGGAGACGCCGTGGAGAACGTTCTGCTGCCTGCAACATGCTCCAGCATGACCGGTTTGGCGGTGGGTCAGTCATGGTGTGGGGTGGCATTTCTTTGGGGGGCCGCACAGCCCTCCATGTGCTCGCCAGAGGTAGCCTGACTGCCATTAGGTACCGAGATGAGATCCTCAGACCTCTTGTGAGACCATATGCTGGTGCGGTTGGCCCTGGGTTCCTCCTATTGCAAGACAATGCTAGACCTCATGTGGCTGGAGTGTGTCAGCAGTTCCTGCAAGAGGAAGGTATTGATGCTATGGACTGGCCCGCCCGTTCCCCAGACCTGAATCCAATTGAGCACATCTGGGACATCCACCAAAGCCACATTGCACCACAGACTGTCCAGGAGTTGGCGGATGCTTTAGTCAAGGTCTGGGAGGAGATCCCTCGGGAGACCATCCGCCACCTCATCAGGAGCATGCCCAGGCGTTGTAGGGAGGTCATACAGGCACGTGGAGGCCACACACAATACTGAGCCTCATTTTGACTTGTTTTAAGGACATTACATCAAAGTTGGATCAGCCTGTAGTGTGGTTTTCCACTTTAATTTTGAGTGTGACTCCAAATCCAGACCTCCATGGGTTGATAAATTTGATTTCCATTGATAATTTTTGTGTGATTTTGTTGTCAGCACATTCAACTATGTAAAGAAAAAAGTATTTAATAAGAATATTTCATTCATTCAGATCTAGGATGTGTTATTTTAGTGTTCCCTTTATTTTTTTGAGCAGTTTATATATTAGTATCTGAATGTGTGTGTTTTGACTTTGTGTGTGTGTCGTTTAGGCCATTATCCACGGGATGCTGTTTGCCTGTGTCTACCTGGTGCTGCAGAAGTGCCAGGTCCTCTCTGAGGGGAAAGGAGAGCCTCTCTTCTCCATAAGAATCTCCAACATCCTACTCCTCATCTCTGTAGTCTCATTCATGGTAAGAAGATTTTTTTTAATGTATTTATTTAACTATTACTAATACTACACTCTAAAACCATATTCTAGTATTTACTTTGTTAGTCCATCAATCTCCAAACCATTGTGCTTGTCAGCAGTCCAGTTTTGAAGAGTAAAAAACTGTGGTGATGTGTTTTTGTAGTATTCATTTTAATCAGTCAGGTGAGTACATTGAGCACCTTTTCTCATAAAGTTAACCTCATAATTTATTTTTTATCAGTGAACGTTCACACTGAGGTCAATGCAAATCTCAAATGGAAGATGTCCCTTCTATCCCTTTCTGATGCACATTGTGCTCCTTGTTACAAACCTCAGCTTTTACCTTGTACTCCTTGAACAACACTTTCCTAACCTCTCCTTGTACATCGTGATCCTTGAACAACACTTTCCTAACCTCTCCTTGTACATTGTGATCCTTGAACAACACTTTCCTAACCTCTCCTTGTACATCGTGATCCTTGAACAACACTTTCCTAACCTCTCCTTGTACATCGTGATCCTTGAACAACACTTTCCTAACCTCTCCTTGTACATCGTGATCCTTGAACAACACTTTCCTAACCTCTCCTTGTACATTGTGATCCTTGAACAACACTTTCCTAACCTCTCCTTGTACATTGTGATCCTTGAACAACACTTTCCTAACCTCTCCTTGTACATTGTGATCCTTGAACAACACTTTCCTAACCTCTCCTTGTACATCGTGATCCTTGAACAACACTTTCCTAACCTCTCCTTGTACATTGTGATCCTTGAACAACACTTTCCTAACCTCTCCTTGTACATCGTGATCCTTGAACAACACTTTCCTAACCTCTCCTTGTACATCGTGATCCTTGAACAACACTTTCCTAACCTCTCCTTGTACATTGTGATCCTTGAACAACACTTTCCTAACCTCTCCTTGTACATTGTGATCCTTGAACAACACTTTCCTAACCTCTCCTTGTACATCGTGATCCTTGAACAACACTTTCCTAACCTCTCCTTGTACATTGTGATCCTTGAACAACACTTTCCTAACCTCTCCTTGTACATCGTGATCCTTGAACAACACTTTCCTAACCTCTCCTTGTACATCGTGATCCTTGAACAACACTTTCCTAACCTCTCCTTGTACATCGTGATCCTTGAACAACACTTTCCTAACCTCTCCTTGTTTCATCTGTTCCAGACCTACTCCATATGGGCCAGCAGCTGTAAAAACAAGACCGAGTGCAACGAGATGCATCCCTACATCTCAGGGCTCCAGGTAAATACAGTAGGAAGTCAGGCCTTGCTTACTGTTGGTCTCACAGACAAAGCCATGCTCACAGTAGTTTTCCCATACACAGATTTAAGTTTTGTTACTTGTCAAGTAGTTACCCCTAAGCTAAGGAGTTGTGAACATCTTTAAACAGTTAATGCACACCTTCTACCTTCTTCTATGACACGTACTGTAGTTGACACAGACATGGATTTCATTATTAATTATTTTATAAATACTGAGCCCTTCTCTGAAGGCGTAGAAGGCCAATTGTTCCCCACTGGGTTTGGGTTAGTTGAATCTTGTTATGTTCTTGCAAATATTTACACGTAAGTTTACTGAAAATAAACTCAGTTGACAGTGAGAGGACATATATTTTTTTTGCTGCGTTTACGATACATAGCCCAAAATGACAATGGAATTAGTTGCCTTCTACAATAACAGGAGGGGTGTAGTTTACTGTAGCTCAGCCAAAGAAGAATAAAGAACGTGCTTTGCTGTTCCCAAATGAAACAGTGAGCCGACATTCTCTTGTTTCTATGTATTGGATCGTCTTTTTGGTCCAGCCCCTGTTAGCATTGGAATGTGCTTAACCCCCCCCACCCTTAATACAGTTGGTCCATGCCATGCACTGACTGGCTGGAATGTATTTCTGCTCCTCCTCTCAGATCCTAGCCTTCATCCTAATCAGAAACATTCCCGGATACGCCCGCTCTTTATACAGCTCATTCTTCGCATGGTTTGGGAAGATCTCCCTAGAGGTAAGATGGATGCCGCTTGCAGGGATGCTGCACTCACTGTTCATCAGCAGAATCTCTGTATGATACTTGTAAATTTCGTTTATTGCATTCAACTCCCTCCCTTTCCCTCTCTCTTTCCGACCCCCAGCTGTTCATCTGCCAGTACCACATCTGGCTGGCGGCGGACACCAAGGGTATCCTGGTGCTGATCCCAGGCAACCCCTCGCTCAACATCATCCTCAGCACCTTCATATTTGTGTGTGTGGCCCATGAGATCTCCCTGATCACCAACGACCTGGCCCAGGTGGCCATCCCCAAGGATGGGGGCGCCCTGCTCAAGAGGCTGCTGGTTGCCGGGGTCTTCACCCTGGGTCTACTTCTGATGTCCAAGAGCGCTGAAGGGAACCAAGGAGAAGGCCACTGAGGTGAGGAGGGTGTACCACTGTGGGGGAGAGGTAGACTGATTTCTAGACTAATGAGACTGACTGACTGGTTAGTCTTCCATGACCCCAGGGTCGTATTCATTTGGCACCAAACTGAAGAAAATTGACTGATAGATGTGTTCCATTGAAAACCTTTTAAAACCTTTTGCTATGGTTCGCATCAGTGAATACGACGGAGTTGAACAGACACAGGCCAAGTCAAGGATATGGCACTGCTGTCTGTCTCTCTTGACTGCTCTGCTCTGAGTACTGGGGTGAAAGTCATACACTGAAGAGGACGAGGTCCCAACTTGGGCCCACACATCACTGAACAGCACATGAATAAGGTACTGACTCCATACTATAGACGTTTACAATGGAAGAAGGGTGAGGTGGGGGTGGAGGATCGGGGGGAATGGTGGGTTTGATGATGTGTGGATTTTTTTAACTAATTGCTCCCCAGATGGCTCGCTATGCAGTGTACTAGTTTTGACTGGGCTCCGGTCTAAAGTAGTGCGCTATATAGAGAAGGGTGCCATTTGGGATGCAGATAGAAACAAATAAAGTTTGCCTTGTGCTGAAAGGTGAGGTCAGCAGTCACCTAGCTCTGAGATCTATGTTTTATGCACATTATTTAATTATTTAAATGAAGCTTCTATTTTATACAGGGTTATTTTTGGTTGTTGCTTTTGTTTTTCCATTTGTTGTGTGTGTGCCCATGACTGTTGTTTGTTTGTGAAATGAAGTATTGCCTAGATATTTTCAGTTTATTTTGTCACCACAAAGACTACAGCCAGGCCAGGCAGAAGATGCAGTAATGAATTTTCATTGCAGAATCCTGTTGCATTCTGGGTCTGACACGAGCCTATCCTATCGGGGTAAACAACCACTCTGGTGTATGTGTGTATCTGTTTGTGCAGGTTCAGTTGTTTCACCAATTTCTGCTAGTATGTTAAAGGAGAAGTGTGGATGTTGTTTCTGTGTTGTTCGTTAGTCATCGTAAAGCAGGCTTCTCAGAGCTACAATAGAACAGGCACTGCTTTGTAAATACATCTAACATACCGTGGCAGGACATCCGTCAAAGCATACTTTCATGTACAACATTAGTTACCACTATGGCGAAGCCACTGCTAATGAGTGGATGGATGAAATGCACCTGACTTAATGCCTTCGTTGTACTCCCTACTGTTTTCTCTTCAGTTGCCACACGGCATCAGTGCCAAGTTTGCATTGAAATGTGACACGTCGTGATCAAGGATGGAATTTAAGGATTTTGGGCAGTGGCTAGCTGGGCTAGTAGACTGTAATTTCTACTATCCCGGTTGTTATTCTGTGCTATATTGTAAAACACCAAATTTCACTCGCCGCCAGGCTAGTTAAGCACATTTTCTACTAGCCCAGTCTGAAAAGTGCTAGCATCAGGGCTAGCTTAATTTCCATCCTTGGTCGTGATACTTCAATATGTATTTTAAAGAAGGTGAGTGAATGGAAAGTATTGCTAAAGAATAAAAAGCAGTAGTTCATGTTGAGCCTGTCATTTACCTACAGATGGACAATATACACCAACAGTTAAGTCTTGTTTCAGCCAACTAGTCAAACCCATGTTCTTTGTGTGTATTTTCCAATTCAGCCATGTAAGGTTTTTACAAAGGAAGGCCAGTAAAAAAAAAAAATGGTATCGTAAAAGTAAGAGATTTTTGTATATCTGCTACTTCATCCATTTTGTACCTCACCTTGGAGGTAGCCTAAATACAACGGCCAAAATTGTATGGATTTAAGGAAACACTGATTCGCTTCATATCCAGTTGTTGAATCATTTAGATACCACTTTGATCCATTGGTTATAGTGCCCATTATTTAACACCCCTCACAATGTGTAAATCACCTGCTTAAAGCTGGATGTTAAGGCAACTTAGCAGATATTGTAAGTGTACATTAAGAAGACTGTAAAATAGTTAGTTATTTTAGTTTAATCGCATATGAATTTTATCTGTATATTTTCTGTGCCGTGGAAAGGTAACTAGATTTACTACAGGTTCATGTAGCTTCTCAATTAAATGAATTCAATACCATATATTGGTCTGACAGGTCTTGGCACTGAGGCCTATTCAGAAGGCTGTATCCCAAATGGCACCCTATACCTCTTAAACACAGACCCATAGGGCTCAGATCAAAAGTGGTACACTTTGTAGGGAATAGGGTGCCATTTGTTTGTTACAATTTGCTTGAAAGTCAAAACATTACACATTTTGATAATTTGATTGATTGATTAAGGAGATTGACAAAATTGCACCGACTGTAAATGGACGGCAATTGTTCTGAATTTGGTTGTCAGAAAAATAGATACAGGAAAATGGTTATCTACCTTGAATTAAAGTATATTACAGTATGTTATTCACAATTTTAGATTTTTCTGTTTAAATTAGTTTTGGTCAAATTAAAAGAAGCAACAACTATGTATACCCAGAGAAGTTTTATGTAAATTATTTTGTGACGTCTTAAAAATGTGAAATGTACCCATTTTATTTATAAATGCCTTTATTCTGTTGTACATTGTCAATAATACATACCTTCATAAAAATATTGTCTGACTTTGTCCCTTCCTTGTCAACACCGTGAGGTTAATCACTGGGCTGTGTCCGGGAAGCCGGCCCAGAGTATTTAGTTTATGCTCTTTATGTTAACACTACTAAAATTGCCCTCAGGTGGACACCAGCAAGAAAGTGGAAGCGAGGCAGACTAAAAAAGCCATGGCAGCGGTGGCTGAGCTATAAGAGATGGGTCTTTTAAAACAGGACAGTGGTGGCTGAGCTGAGCTGGAAGAGATGGGTCTCTTAGAACGGGACAGTGGTGGCTGAGCCTCTTAGAACGGGACAGTGGTGGCTGAGCTGAGCTGGAAGAGATGGGTCTCTTAGAACGGGACAGTGGTGGCTGAGCTGGAAGAGATGGGTCTCTTAGAACGGGACAGTGGTGGCTGAGCTGGAAGAGATGGGTCTCTTAGAACAAAACAGTGGTGGCTGAGCTGGAAGAGATGGGTCTCTCATAGAACAGAACAGTGGTGGCTGAGCTGGAAGAGATGGGTCTCTTAGAACGGGACAGTGGTGGCTGAGCTGGAAAAGATGGGTCTCTTAGAACGGGACAGTGGTGGCTGAGCTGGAAGAGATGGGTCTCTTAGAACGGGACAGTGGTGGCTGAGCTGGAAGAGATGGGTCTCTCTTAGAACAGAACAGTGGTGGCTGAGCTGGAAGAGATGGGTCTCTTAGAACGGGACAGTGGTGACTGAGCTGGAAGAGATGGGTCTCTTAGAACGGGACAGTGGTGGCTGAGCTGGAAGAGATGGTTCTCTCTTAGAACGGGACAGCGGTGGCTGAGCTGGAAGAGATGGGTCTCTTAGAACAGAACAGTGGTGGCTGAGCTGGAAGAAATGGGTCTCTTAGAACGGGACAGTGGTGGCTGAGCTGAGCTGGAAGAGATGGGTCTCTTAGAATGGGACAGTGGTGACTGAGCTAGAAGAGACGGGTCTCTCATAGAACAGGACACAAGCTGTGGCCAAAGACAGACTACAGTGGCAGAAGATAATCGCTGCGCCTTACGTCCGACCCGGGACGAAGAGGATTAAGGAAGTACCTCATTTAATACAACAAGCTGGAGAAAGACGAAGAGAGTGGGCCCTCCTGGCCTGCCACAGGCCTGGTTTCACAATTGACACCAAACAGCAAATTTAAACCAAATGTATTTTTACTGTTATGTGACAGAAAATGAACAGTTACACATGCATTGTCAGACATTAAACATAAAAGCATCTCTGTCTCTCTTCTTCTAAAGAGTGCAAGGCCAGTAAAAATACAAATATATCGTTAACGGCATATCATTTCTAGAAAAAAATATTTAAAAAATATCCTATAAACATACCATTTTAATATTTATTATTAAGCTTGAATACACACATTCATACACTCAAACATGTATAGTTGACTACTGATAAATGCAACTGCTTGGTATTGTGGTGAAAGTGTGCACACAAAAATGTATTATAAAGTAGGGTCAAGTGCCTTATTCATGGGCACATCAAGAGATTTTTCACCTTGTCAGCTCAGGTATTCAACCCAGCAACCTTTTGGTTACTGGTCCCAACACTAATCGCTAGGCTACCTGCTGCCCCAAAGAGCATATAGTGCAAAATCTGAAGTGTAGTTGTTTATTCAGGCCCAATTAATTGGTCATCTTTTTAACCAATACTATGTGCACTTATCAGGAGTCTACTGTACTCTGCAACACTCGCTCACATATATAAGTGCACACGGAAAGACAATAGCGTCGAGTATGAAAGCACTGCTTGGGCATGCAGATTGGCACAGACGTAGTGTTTGTTCCAAATTGCATCCTATTCCCTACATAGTGCACTACTCTATGGGTCCTGGTCAGAAGTGTGCACTATATAGGAAATAGTGTGCTATTTGGGACGTAAACATAGAAAAACACTTGGCTAAAAGGGATAGAGACAGACAGCAGCTCCAGCACTCTGGGGGTTTGCTCTCGTCACAAATTCACTGCTTCAGCCACTTTCCTCTCCTCAGGAATGCCATTTACCTAGAATGGAGAATAAAATACATTAATCAGTATATTGCATAATATCATTTATTGGGATATAAGAGAAATATAGATTGTTTACAGGTTCTGAGAGGGAATATTGTAACTTCATGGGAATATGGTCACTATATTGTAACTGTGGAAAGATGAGGGCACTCAACCTACTTGAGTCGAGGTGTAACCCAAAAGATGTGATCATTGAGTGAAGGCCAAAACGTCCAACTCATAATAGTTGTTTAAGTAAAATAATATGATTTGAATGCTGAGTGAGCGTAGCAACATCTCCTTTTCAACTAGTCTACTACTGTTATATTAAGTGCAAAATAAAATATTCTCTCCTATAGTTGAGTGATTCATTTAGACAAAAGCAGACCAGTATACTTGCCTCCAGTCTCCGAAATGTCGACATACAATAATTATCTCTATCTCCTTTGTTAGCAGTAAAAAGAACAACAGAGTAGTGATTAAGACAGAGCATTGATTAGACAGAGCATTGATTTAGACAGAGCAGTGGTTTAGACAGAGCATTGATTTAGACAGAGCAGTGGTTTAGACAGAGCATTGAATAGACAGAGCAGTGGTTTAGACAGAGCATTGATTAGACAGCATTGATTAGACAGAGCAGTGGTTTAGACAGAGCAGTGGTTTAGACAGAGCAGTGGTTTAGACAGAGCATTGGTTTAGACAGAGCAGTGGTTTAGACAGAGCAGTGGTTTAGACAGAGCAGTGGTTTAGACAGAGCAGTTAGACAGAACAGTTGTTGAGACAGAGAAGTGGTTTAGACAGAGCAGTGGTTTAGACAGAGCAGTGGTTTAGACAGAGCAGTGGTTTAGACAGAGCAGTGGTTTAGACAGAGCAGTTAGACAGAACAGTTGTTGAGACAGAGAAGTGGTTTAGACAGAGCAGTGGTTTAGACAGAGCAGTGGTTTAGACAGAGCAGTGGTTTAGACAGAGCAGTGGTTTAGACAGAGCAGTGGTTTAGACAGAGCAGTTAGACAGAACAGTTGTTGAGACAGAGAAGTGGTTTAGACAGAGCAGTGGTTTAGACAGAGCAGTTAGACAGAACAGTTGTTGAGACAGAGAAGTGGTTTAGACAGAGCAGTGATTTTGAAAGAACAGACATTTAGACAGAGCAGTGGTTTAGACAGAGTAGCTAGTTAGAGCAGTTGTTTAGACAGAGCAGTTATTTAGACAGAGCAGTGGTTTAGACATAGTAGCTAGTTAGAAAGAGCAGTTAGACAGAGCAGTGATTTAGACAGCGCAGTTAGAGGGCCATCTTGTAGTTCATTAACATGCACACAAGGGGGAGCCATATTCTAGTTAGACACAGTCACTACAGAACAGTAGGTGAGTGGAAGAATGTATTTGGTTGAGGTGAATAAAAAGGAAAAATCAGGAAAGAAAACTATTGCAGTCAACATTAACTATGTTATCAGAACTGAGCCTCCATGTTATTTCATCTAAAATGTGATAGGTTAGATGATTGAGGATGACCATGATTAATCTATGTCCAAGGTTGTTATGTTACTTAGTGAGGGCTTTACTGTATACATTTTCATTGGTCCATGAGATAATAGACCAATCGTACTAAAGCAGGACTCAATACTAACCTGATGGCTGTTGCTGTGGTATCTGAATCTGGTTCTGCAGGTTTCTGAAATTAGAGGGCAACAGATTATAAGGGCATTTGCGCCAAGTCTAGGACCAAAAGGCTCCTTAATAACAGCTTCTACCCCCAAACCATAAGACTGCTGAACAACTAATCAAATGGCCACTGGACTATTTACATTGACCCCCCCCCATTTGTTTTTACACTGCTGCTACTCGCTGTTTATTATCTATGCATAGTCACTTCACCCCTACCTCCATGTACAAATGACCTCTAACCTGTACCCTCGCACACTGACTCGGTACCGGTACCCTGTGTATATAGCCTCGTTATTGTTATGTTATTGTGTTACTTTTTATAATTTTTTACTTTAGTTTATTTGATGAATATAACTCTTCTTGAACTACACTGTTGGTTAAGGGCTTGTAAGTAAGCATTTCACGGTAAGGTCTACAGTCGTGGCCAAAAGTTTTGAGAATGACACAAATATTAATTTCCACAAAGTTTGCTGCTTCAGTGTCTTTAGATATTTTTGTCAGATGTTACTATGGAATACTGAAGTATAATTACAAGCATTTCATAAGTGTCGAAGGCTTTTGTTGATTACATGAAGTTGATGCAGAGCCAATATTTGCAGTGTTGACCCTTCTTTTTCAAGACCTCTGTAATCCGCCCTGGCATGCTGCGAATTAACTTCTGGGCCACATCCTGACTGATGGCAGCCCATTCTTGTATAATCAATGCTTGGAGTTTGTCAGAATTTGTGGGTTTTTGTTTGTCCACCCGCCTCTTGAGGATTGACCACAAGTTCTCAATGGGATTAAGGTCTGGGGAGTTTCCTGGCCATGGACCCAAAATATTGATGTTTTGTTCCCCAAGCCACTTAGTTATCACTTTTGCCTTATGGCAAGGTGCTCCATCATGCTGGAAAAGGCATTGTTCGTCACCAAACTGTTCCTGGATGGTTGGGAGAAGTTGCTCTCAGAGAATGTGTTGGTACCATTCTTTATTCATGGCTGTGTTCTTAGGCAAAATTGTGAGTGAGCCCACTCCCTTAGCTGAGAAGCAACCCCACACATGAATGGTCTCAGGATGCTTTACTGTTGGCATGACACAGGACTCTGATGGTAGCGCTCACTTTGTCTTCTCCGGACAAGCTTTTTTCCGGATGCCCCAAACAATTGAAAACAATTGAAAATGACTTTACCCTAGTCCTCAGCAGTCCAATCCCTGTACCTTTTGCAGAATATCAGTCTGTCCCGGATGTTTTTCCTGGAGAGAAGTGGCTTCTTTGCTGCCCTTCTTGACACCAGGCCATCCTCAAAGTCTTCGCCTCACTGTGCGTGCAGATGCACTCACACCTGCCTGCTGCCATTCCTGAGCAAGCTCTGTACTGGTGGTGCCCCGATCCCGCAGCTGAATCAACTTTAGGAGATGGTTCTGGCGCTTGCTGGACTTTCTTGGGTGCCATGAAGCCTTCTTCACAACATTTCAACCACTCTCCTTGAAGTTCTTGATGATCCAATAAATGGTTGATTTAGGTGCAATCTTACTGGCAGCAATATCCTTGCCTGTGAAGCCCTTTTTGTGCAAAGCAATGATGACGGCACGTGTTTCCTTGCAGGTAACCATGGTTGACAGAGGAAGAACAATAATTCCAAGCACCGCCTTCCTTTTGAAGCTTCCAGTCTGTTTTTCGAACTCAATCAGCGTGACAGAGTGATCTCCAGCCTTGTCCTCGTCAAAACTCACACCTGTGTTAACGAGAGAATCACTGACATGATGTCAGCTGGTCCTTTTGTGGCAGGACTGAAATGCAGTGGAAATGTTTTTCTGGGATTCAGTTCATTTGCATGGTAAAAAGGGACTTTGCAATTAATTGCAATTCATCTGATCACTCTTCATAACATTCTGGAGTATATGCAAATTGCCATCATACAAACTGAGGCAGCAGACTTTGTGAAAATTAATATTTGTGTCATTCTCAAAACGTTTGGCCACGACTGTACACCTGTTGTATTCAGCGCATGTGACAAATAAAGTTTGACTTGATTTGTATAGCATGTATAGAATGTGTGTTCTATAATTATCATGGGAAAGCATTTTTACTTGAAACTATTAACAGGACCCCTTTGCTCTGGTTTTTCTGAGCCATGCCATACTAGAAATCATATGACAGATTTAGCGTTTAGAGTTTAAACCAGTTTTAATCTGAGCGCTTTGACAAAAGTCTCACTGTGCTGTTTGTAAACATGGTATAGCTCAATACATACTGTATTAGGACAACATTGTGAACGCACGTGTGTGTATGTATGTGTGTGTGTGTGTGTGTGTGTGTGTGAGAGAGAGAGGGGTGCAGAGGAAATATAATATGTGTATCTGTCCTTTGTATGTGGGTATTTCTACATGTTTCCCTGCATGTGTGTGTTTGGACACTCCAGTGTCCCAGTGTGTTTGGACACTCCAGTATCCCAGTGTGTTTGGACACCGCAGCCACTCGGTGTGCTTGGACACCCCAGCCACTCAGCCAGGACTCACGTCTGTGTCTGCATCAGGGGCATGCTGGTTGTCTCGTAGTTGTCTGGGTGTATAGGGGGCACCACCTCCCCACTTTGGCTGAAGACAGGCAGGGTGGAGAGGGGCCAGGAGATCTCCCTGTTCTTAGACATGCTCCGCAGCTCCTTGGTCGACTTCTGGATGGAGCTGTGATGCACTAACTGGATACTGAGGAGAGGACAGAGACCGACAGAAAATAAATAAATCATACAGAAATAGATCTTAAGTCTTAAAGTGGTACATCGGCAGTCAGATGTACTCATGGATACTATTTGTATGTCTCTGTGTCCAGTATGAAGGAAGTCAGATGTAGTTTTCTAGTGCAATGACTGGAAGTCTATGGGTATCTGATAGCATTCAGTAGGCACCCATACACTTCCAGTCTTTGTGCTAACACTAATTAGCGTTGGCTTGCGAAACTATCTCTAACTACTAGACACAGAGACATACAAATGTTATCCATGAGTTCATCTGACCCTGGGGAAGTAGATATTCGGACTCATTGTATCCCTAACATTGTTGTATCCTTAACATCACAGTCAACACGCACACTGTAGTGTACTGTACACACATGCATTAAGGTATATATTATATAGGAAATATTTTGTAGACCAACAGCATAGAGTGTTCTCTTTGACAGGAGAGAACTGTTTTGTTGTTACTATTGGTTATTTGGCTGCTGAGTCTAATGGAGTTTGTTTGAGAGAGTTTCTCCACTCCCTCTCATGCTGTCATACTCACTCTCTTTTCTCCCCCCCCCCTCTCTCTCTCTGTCTCCCCCTATCACTATCTCTCCCACCTCTCTCTGTTTCTCTCTCCCCCTATCTCTGTCTCACTCCCTTCCCCCCTCTCTCTTCACCCTCCCTATCTCTCTCTCTCTCTCTCCCCCTTTCCCCCTCTCTCTGTGTCTCCCCCCTCTCCCACTCTCTGTCTCTGCCTCCCTCTCCCTCTCTTGTCTCTCTCACCTGTCTCTCAGCCTCTCTGTCTCCCCTCTCTCTGTCTCTGTAAACAACACTGGTCTGATATTTCTCTGCTTCAGGTACAGAACTATATAAGTTCTCCTTAACCACAGATGTAGGATAAGATTACTGTATCTCCCAATCCTCCCCCGTTAGAGGTGGTGAACCAATATCTGGCCCTGGATCAGTTAAGGTCAACTTCCATTCTAACACCTCCCTGCAGCTTTGAGCAGCTCATTGGATGACGGGATGTAAACACACAGATGACAGTATGGATGGACATGAGGATGTCACCATGGCGATTCGAAAGCAAAAGGTGAAAGGGCAAATTATTTGAAGGGGGGATCCAAATGAAGAGGAACCAAAACTCAAAAGAAAAAAAACACAGAAGAGAATAAACACTTACTCTGGTGTTTGCATGTTTCTTTTATCCCTAGAAACAAAACAAAATGAATGAATTAAATACTAATATTAATAGTGAAAAAACATCCACACAGAAGCGAATGGAGAGCACGTGATGCTGGATGGATGGATGAATGGTGCGGGCGAAGGAACAAACAGTACTTCATGTACACACTGGGTGGAGGGACAGTCTCTCTCAGCCTGTAAATGAGGGTTGGAGGAGCAATATAATGGTTGATTGACCATCAATGTCATGATGATTATGCTAATAACCATCAAGATGAATATGAGAAATCAAAGCTGAGACAGAACAGTGTAACATATGGAGAACATACATGGACCATAAGACTGGATGGTCATTGACAAGCTGTGTTTCCAGAATATTAAACCTCTTGACGTCCATCTATAGTGACTAAGTAGCACAACTAAACATCCCTTAACTGACTGGGCCTGTGACACTGCACTCAGAGTAATCAGTCTATCCCTCAGGATCTGAGAACCCCTACGTGACAACTAGAAAGAAAAGTGTGTGTGTGTGTGTTTTAGTCTGTGTGTGTCTCTGTCAGAAGTGAAAGCAGCACACTTACACCCCTTCCCGCCGGCAGCACATGGAGTAACCCAGGACGCTGAAGAGGACCATGGCCACGGCCGAGGGCACCGCCAACGTGATGAGGAAGTCGGCAAAGAAGTCCCTGCTCTTCAGAGACTCTGGCGGAGGGTTGTACCCCCCAATGTCAGGCAGAACCCCCGTCCCTGGGTCCGGACGGTTACTGTGGATCATGATCATCTTGTTGATGTCCACCTGGAGAAGACAGAGGTTCAATCAGCACTTCATTTACTATAGATATTAGGGTGGTAAATTCTGGTCATTTCCCCAAAATGTAGACGTGTTCCAGAAATCCCAGTTTGAGGATTCCCATTTCCTTCTTATTCCCTCCAGATTTCAGCCAAATACATGTTCAAATATACCTAAATGTCATTTTTCTTATGACGATTGTGGAATGGCTTGTCCAAATACATGATGCTACTGTCAATGTAAAAAAGCACATAGCTTGTGAACAACAATCAACAACTCAGAATCTCTGATCTATAAAAATGTGTGTGTTTTACATTGTTTGGCATAGTTTTGTGTGAGTTTGTGCGTGTGTGCATATGACACTACACAAACACACTACAATTTTTGAAAGGCATGGTCAGAGAACAGGTCAAGAGGTCAAGCCATGGCTCCTGTCCAGTGCTCACCAGATTGATCTTACACCAGTCGATGTCGAACTGGGCTCTGAACTTCTTGTCACAGCTGATGACAGGCTCCATCTCCTGGCTGCAGCGGAGCTGGTTGTGGGGGTTCTCCACCTCCCTCAGGCAGGAAGAGAACTGCACGTCAGCCCCCACCATCACATACACACTGGAGAGGGAGGCAGTGACTTAGACACTGTCTTATAATACAGGTGGCTGGTGGCCCCTTAATTGAGGAGGACAGGCTCATTTTAATGGCTGGAACGGAATAAATGGAATGGAACCAAGCAAATCAAATATGTAGTTTCCAGGTGTTTGATAACATTCCATTGACTCCATTCCAGGTATTATTATGAGCCGTCCTACCCTCAGCAGCCTCCTGTGGTGTACAGGTATAATGACAGACAGATAGTGGTATATCTGATAATACAGGTATAATGACAGACAGTGGTATATTTGATAATACAGGTATAGTGACAGACAGTTAGTGGTATATCTGAAAATACAGGTATAACGACAGACAGACAGTTAGTGGTATATCTGATAATACAAGTATAATGACAGACAGACAGTTAGTGGTGTATCTGATAATAGAAGTATAATGACAGACAGTTAGTGGTATATCTGATAATACAGGTATAATGACAGACAGTTAGTGGTATATCTGATAATACAGGTATAATGACAGACAGACAGTTAGTGTTATATCTGATAATATTGTTATGACTAGGTGAATCTTAAGGCCAAGATGTAGATGTACAGTGCATGCACACTCACATGTGCACACACGTGCAGACACACACACACACTGGGGAGGAAGGATTTTAACACCTTAATCTACACATAAACACGCAAGCGCATTAGAGGTAGAGGAGAGGACGATTTAACAGCTAGGTTACACAGTCATATCTTGCTAACCACTCACATACACTTTCACAATCCCACTCAGACTGACTTCCAATGTGAACCACATAGTGTTTTCCTCCTCCTGTCTCAGTCAGCATGGAGAGCTTCCTGATATTGTACTGTCAGGGAATCTTAGCCCTGCTGGCCAAGTCTTTCTATGGGGCTCTCCTCTACCTTTATCTTCCCAAACGGGGCCATGCATGTTACAGTATATGACAACATGACAATTCATGTGGGGATTCATTCTCTCTGACTGCTACAAACTGCCTGCCAGTGTCTCTCTGAGGCTGTAATGTCTAATACACACAGTGTGTTGATCTGGATCGCTCCCTCTCTCTCTGCCTCTCTCACACTCCCTCTCTCCCTCTCTCTTTGCCTCTCTCCCTCTCACTCTCCCTCTCTCACTCTCCCTCTCTCACACTCCCTCTCTCTCTCCCTCTCCCACTCTCCCTCTCTGCCTCTCACTCTCCCTCTCTCTCTCTCACTCCCCTGCCATAACCATCCTGTTATGTCCTACATCTATCAGGCAATATTAAATTCATCATCAACCTCTCTCTTGTTTCTGTAAGGGCTGAAGATACTGTACTTGAAGTCATCATCTGCTTTCAACTGAAGATACTTGAATTAATCATTCTCTATCATCTGAAGATACTTGAATGAATCATTCTCTATCAACTGAAGATACTTGAATGAATCATTCGCTTTCACCTGAAGATACTTGAATTAATAATCCGCTTTGAACTGAAAATACTTGAATTAATCATCCTCTATCAACTGAAGATACTTGAATTAATAATCCGCTTTGAATTGAAAATACTTGAATTAATCATCCTCTATCAACTGAAGATACTTGAATTCATCATCCTCTTTCAACTAAAGATACTTGAATTCATCATCCCCTATCAAACTATGTATCAAACTGCTCTGGTCCTGTAAGGGCTGCAGAGGGTGTCCCTCACCCCTCTGAGGTTGTTGATGGGCAGGTGAACGTGTTGGCCCCTGTCAAGGGCTGAGGTGATGTTGATATGTAAATTCATCCTCATACTCTGTAAAACCATGTTTTGAACTGCGCTAAAGAGGGTAACCCATAGAGAGATGTGTTTCTAATTCTATTTCTATGCCCTCACCCCTCTTTGAGGTTGTTTATGGGCAGGGGAACGCGTCCACCCCTGTCCAGGGCTGAGGTGATGTTGACGGCGTTGAGGCGTTCGGGCTGCCACACGTTCTTCACTGCCCCCAGGAAGTCTCCCAGAACCTCGCTTGCCAACATCTCCTCCACATTCATGTTCTTTATGTAGAACTCTGCCTGGTACGGCAGTGGGTACTCTGAGAGAGGGAGGGAGGGAGTAAGGGAGCGAGGGACGGAGGGAGACAGAGAGAGAGGGAGAGTGGGGAAGAGAGAGAGATTACAGATACAGAATCTGTTCATTTTCAGATGTGTGTTTATTAATTTACACAGATGTGAGTACCGTATTATAAGGTGTTGACTTGATCTAGAAATTGTCGGTTTGGTTGAGTGTGTGGTGTTACCCTTTTAGGGGATGTCATTGTGGATATGTGAATGATATTCAGCCACTCTTGAAAGAAATTAAAATAGGAGCTTTTGGGCCTTTTAATCTTTATCAGGAATTTAGGGCTGTGGCGGTCATGACATTTTGTCAGCTGGTGATTGTCAAGCAAATAACTGCCGGTCTCACGGTAATTGACCCTTAATTAACATAAACACATTTAGCATCTCCTGGCTTCCACGCAAGCCACTGATACAGACCTCTACATTTTAAAATGTCTAATAAATCCATTTAATATAGCCTACACCATGTCACGCCCTGGCCTTATTATTCTTTGTTTTCTTTATTATTTTAGTTAGGTCAGGGTGTGACATGGGGAATGTTTATGTTTTGTTGTTTTGGGTGTTTATTTGGTAAAGGGGTTAATGGGTGTAGTATATGGTTTTGTGTTGAGTGTAGATGTTTAGCATTGTCTATGGTGGTTAGTATTCTAGGAGAGTCTATGGTTACCTGAATGAGTTCCCAATTAGAGACAGCTGATTTCGGTTGTCTCTGATTGGGAGCCTTATTTAGGGTAGCCATAGGCTCTCATTGGTTGTGGGTAATTGTCTATGTCAGAACGTTTGTAGCCTGTCTGTCTATGCACAACGTTTGTAGCTTCACGGTCGTTTTGTTATTTTGTTTGTTTGTAATAGTGTTTTTTCGTTCCATGTTCATCTTCGTTCGTTTCATTAAAAGAGAAGATGTATTCTTATCCAGCTGCGCCTTGGTCCTCATTCTCTCCAGTACACGATCGTGACAGAATTACCCACCATAGGACCAAGCGGCATGGAAGGCGGCAACAGGACATACCTACACAGGATCTCTGGAGTTGGGAGGAAGAATTGGAAAGAGATGGACCTTGGGATCAACCTGGAGAATATCGCCTCCCTCGTGAAGAGCTGGAGGCAGCGAAAGCCGAGAGGAGGCGATATGAGGAGGCAGCACGGAGACAAGGCTGGAAACCCGTGAGTACACCCCAAAAATTTCTTGGGGGGGGCCTTAAAGGGAGTGTGGCGAAGTCAGGTAGGAAACCTGCGCCTACTCCCTGTACTTACCGTGGAGAGCGGGAGTACGGGCAGACACCGTGTTACGCAGTAGAGCGCACGGTGTCTCCTTTACGCGTGCATAGCCCGGTTCGGTACATTTCGGCTCCACGTATCGGCCGGGTTAGACTGAGCGTTGAGCCGTATGTCATTAAGCCGGCCCAACGCATCTGGTCACCAGTGCGTCTCCTCGGGCCGGCGTACATGGCACCAGCCTTACGCATGGTGTCCCCGGTTCGCCTACATAGGCCGGTGCGGGTTATTCCACCTCCCCGCACTGGTCAGGCGACGGGGAGCATAGAACCAGGTAAGGTTGGGCAGGCTCGGCGTTCAAGGGAGCCAGTACGCCTGCACGGTCCGGTATTTCCGGCGCCACCTCCCCGCCCCAACCCAGTACCACCAGTGCCTCCTCCACGCACTAGCTATATGGTGCGTGTCTCCAGCCCTTTACCACCAGTGTCTAAACCATGCACCAAGCCTCCTGTGTGTCCCCAGAGTCCTGTGCGTCCTGTTGCTGCTCCCCGCACTAGCCCTGAGATGCGTGTCCCCAGCCCGGTGCCACCAGTCCCGGCACCACGCACCAGGCCTACAGTGCGCCTCAGCCGGCAGGAGTCTGCCGTCTGCACTGCAATGACTGAACTGCCCGTCTGCCAAGCGCCATCTGAGCCATCCGTCTCCCCAGCGCCATCTGAGCCATCCGTCTCCCCAGCGCCATCTGAGCCATCCGTCTGCAATGAGCCTGCAAAGCCGCCCGTCTGCCATGAGCCTGCAAAGCCGCCCGTCTGCCATGAGCCCACTGAGCCGTCCGCCAGACAGGAGCCGCTAGAGCCGCCAGCCAGACAGGAGCCGCTAGAGCCGCCAGCCAGACAGGATCTGCCAGAGCCGCCAACCAGACAGGATCTGCCAGAGCCGCCAACCAGACAGGATCTGCCAGAGCCGCCAACCAGACAGGATCTGCCAGAGCCGCCAACCAGACAGGATCTGCCAGATCAGTCAGCCAGCCATGAGCAGCCAGATCCGTCAGCTAGCCATGAGCAGCCAGATCCGTCAGCTAGCCATGAGCAGCCAGATCCGTCAGCTAGCCATGAGCAGCCAGATCCGTCAGCTAGCCATGAGCAGCCAGATCCGTCAGTTAGCCATGAGCAGCCAGATCCGTCAGCTAGCCATGAGCAGCCAGATCCGTCAGCTAGCCATGAGCAGCCAGATCCGTCAGCTAGCCATGAGCAGCCAGATCCGTCAGCTAGCCATGAGCAGCCAGATCCGTCAGCTAGCCATGAGCAGCCAGATCCGTCAGCTAGCCATGAGCAGCCAGATCCGTCAGCTAGCCATGAGCAGCCAGATCCGTCAGCTAGCCATGAGCAGCCAGATCCGTCAGCCAGCCATGAGCAGCCAGATCCGTCAGCCAGCCATGAGCAGCCAGATCCGTCAGCCAGCCATGAGCAGCCAGATCAGTTAGCCAGCCATGAGCAGCCAGATCCGTTAGCCAGCCATGAGCAGCCAGATCTGTCAGCCAGCCATGGGCCGTCCCTCAGTCCGGAGCTGCAGTCCCTCAGTCCGGAGCTGCAGTCCCTCAGTCCGGAGCTGCCATTCCTCAGTCCGGAGCTGCCCCTTACCCTGGAGCTGCCCCTTACCCTGGTGCTGCCCCTTACCCTGGTGCTGCCCCTTATCCTGGTACTGCCCCTTATCCTGGTACTGCCCCTTATCCTGGTACTGCCCCTTATCCTGGTACTGCCCCTTATCCTGGTACTGTCCCTTACCCTGGTACTGTCCTTTAGTCCGGAACTGCCCCTTAATGCAATGGGGTTAATGTGGAGGGGGGTCGTTTGGAGAAAGCCTAGGAGGTGGTTAGGTACTGTGGTGACGAGGGGACTTCGACCAGAGCCGGAGCCGCCACCGTGGAGGGGAGCCCACCCAGACCCTCCCCTAGACTGGTTATGGTGCGCCCGGAGTTCGCGCCTCAAGGGGGGGGTTATGTCACGCCCTGGCCTTATTATTCTTTGTTTTCTTTATTATTTTAGTTAGGTCAGGGTGTGACATGGGGAATGTTTATGTTTTGTTGTTTTGGGTGTTTATTTGGTAAAGGGGTTAATGGGTGTAGTATATGGTTTTGTGTTGAGTGTAGATGTTTAGCATTGTCTATGGTGGTTAGTATTCTAGGAGAGTCTATGGTTACCTGAATGAGTTCCCAATTAGAGACAGCTGATTTCGGTTGTCTCTGATTGGGAGCCTTATTTAGGGTAGCCATAGGCTCTCATTGGTTGTGGGTAATTGTCTATGTCAGAACGTTTGTAGCCTGTCTGTCTATGCACAACGTTTGTAGCTTCACGGTCGTTTTGTTATTTTGTTTGTTTGTAATAGTGTTTTTTCGTTCCATGTTCATCTTCGTTCGTTTCATTAAAAGAGAAGATGTATTCTTATCCAGCTGCGCCTTGGTCCTCATTCTCTCCAGTACACGATCGTGACACACCATCACAATAAATCCATTTAATATAGCCTACACCATCACAATAAATCCATTTAATATAGCCTACACCATCATAATAAATCCATTTAATATAGCCTACACCATCACAATAAATCCATTTAATATAGCCTACACCATCACAATAAATCCATTTAATATAGCCTACACCATCACAATAAATCCATTTAATATAGCCTACACCATCACAATAAATCCATTTAATATAGCCTACACCATCACAATAAATCCATTTAATATAGCCTACACCATCACAATAAATCCATTTAATATAGCCTACACCATCACAATAAATCCATTTAATATAGCCTACATCATCACAATAAATCCTTTATTTATTTTAGACAGGTCTAAAGAAACATGATATGAAGAAAATGCAGTCTATTTCAGAAGAAAATAATTGGATACTTTGAGTTGTCTTTACTCTGATGTAGTCCCATGTAGCTCAGTTGGTAGAGCATGGTGCTTGCAATGCTGGGGTTGTGGGTTCAATTCCCACGGGGGACCAATATGAAAGAAGAATGAACATGTATGCACTCTCTCTGGATAAGAGTATTTACTAAAATGTAGATGTTAGACCCTGATATGGCTGTAGACTACACAAGTTCATTTAGCAGACAAGATTTGCTTAGAATTCCATGGCATTCATTGATAGTATGAAGAATACAATTGAACATAGCTGAATAAAATATAAATAATATTTTCTCCAAATGATTTGAGGGAGTGCGCACATGTGGCTATTCTGTGTTGAGCGGTTAACAAAGAAACTGGTCCTCCTATATGCTTAATTTTGGGTTATTTATGCAACTTTAGTTGTGATACAAACGTTGGGCTATATGTTTTGATGTGTAATACATTTCAAGGCTGCATGATGCGACTCTAATGATGATTTGAAAACAGTTGCATGAAAGGCATGAGCTCTGCTTTGTTTCTTGTGCTGCCTTCACACACTTCTTATGGAATTCCTAGGTGCATATTGAAGATGTTGGAAGAACTGTCCACATTTACTTTTTGTCAGCCAACAAGATGAGTTGGTCATAACGAACAGCAAAAGCTCGAGCCTATGTCAATCTACTACCCCCATAGTACAAAAGTTGACCTATTCTATTCTGTGCAAGAAATATATATTCCAAACATAGTCTGGGACAGTTGTGGGATGCGATAGATCCCAAAATAATACAACCACTAGCATCAAAAAAACTGTTAAAATCAATTATGTTGACGCAACAGGTCAGAACCTTTAGCTTAAATGTTGCTAAACTATTAAGCTATTTCCTCACATTATAAGCGCAGCAATGCAGGCTATAAGCACAAATGTTCCAAAATGCAATCAATTAGCAGGAAAACACCATTCTCAAAAGTGACCGCAAATCTGATTATGCATGTAATGCTTTTATTAAAAAGGTGCATTTTTATGGTGAAAATGATCTTCCCCAAACTTGAAACTCACGCGCTGCTTATGTATGCCAGTTAGGCTCTACACTCGTTGTAAAGCGGATTAATGTGCTTAATTTTAAGATTTTTGGGGATTGTGATACAAACCTTATCAAAACATATAGGCCTATTGGCTAGGCTACATGAGGTGTGTAACTATGCCTAGTGGTTAGAGCGTTGGACCAGTAACCGAAAGGTTTCTGGATTGAATCCCTGAGCTGACCAGGTAAAAAATCTGTTGTTCTGCTCCTGAGCAAGGCAGTTAACCCTCTGTCTGCCGAAGACGTGGATATCGGTTATGGCAGCCCCCAGCACCTCCCTGATTCAGAGGAGTTGGGTTAAATGCGGAAGACACATTTCAGTTGAATGCATTCAGTTGTACAACTGACTAGGTATCTCCCTTTCCCTATGATTTGAAGAAGTCGCAAAAAAAGGCATGTGCTATTTCTTGCCTTACTGCACACAAGCTGGGCATCATTCACAAGTGATTAATTAATATTGTCACCCATCAGACTATTCTTGATTTAATCTTGTCTTAGCATATATTAAATAATATATGTTTGAAATTTGTTTTGATTGAGAATGGACTGTTATCATGCACCAGTCTCGGAACAAGGACAGGGGAAAAAATACATGTGATTGATGCACTGAAATAGGGAATGGAGGACATTCATGCCAGCCAGGTAGGCTATACTGCTGTTGTAAAGAGAAGCAGCGTGCTTAATGTTAGGAAAGTTGAGAAATACATATAGTTGCCTAAACAAAGCTGATGGGCTCCTCCTCCTTTTAATAGAGGCCATCGAAACTCTGTTTTTTTGTTGCATAGCCTATATAAATTTTGCACAACATGAACTCATGGCTCTAATGAAGTGTTTGATTAGATTTTTGATTATATTTGCATTGATGTCAGAGTGATTAGAGGGACAATAGAGTGCTGAGTACCAGGCAGTTAGCAAGTTTGGTAGGCTACTAATGACCATCAGCGGCATCAGAGCTTGGAGAAGCCTGTTACTGTGACTAAACGGTCACGTGGAATTTGACTGCCATCATGACTCGTGACCGCCGGTGTGGCAGTAATATGGTCACCGTAACAACCCTAATCAGGATTCATGGGGGTGTCATCATTGAAGGTGACCCTTTAGATTTCAATAAAGAACATCCTGCTTAATCATCTCCTCACTAAGCCTGTCCTTTGTCTCTCTCTCTCTTTCTTACCTTCTGTGGACATGATGTTTATGACCAAGTTGTGCCGGGCCGTTTCGAAAGTGCGTCTGTTATAGGCAATAATCTGGAACACATAAGGGGAAAAGTTTAAGCCCAGATCAGTGCAGCTTACGCCCCAAGCTGAGGCTCGCTGGCGAGGTCTGAGCCAGATGCAAATATATACCATAGTAGAAGGCTCAGAGGAAAGCGGGACTTGGGGCACTGCCATCCTATAGGAACATTCCAACAAGGAACATAAAGCCTTTGGGAAAATGCTACAGTAGGTTAGGTACAGATAAGCCTGAAACACATAATGGTCTAAGCCTGCCTGTACCTTAGACTAGACATGTCTAAAACCCTAGGAAAAAGCTATATCACAACCATATGACAGCTACTATGAGCAAAAAACACATTGTTCTACCTGCTGGACTATCTACTGTAAATAATAACTAACCACTACTATTATTATTACAGGTTGTGCCGACATAGAGTACCAGTCAGAAGTTTGGACACACCTACTCATTCTAGGGTTTTTCTTTATTTGTACTATTTTCTACATTGTAGAATAATAGTGAAGACATTAAAACTATGAAATAACACATATGGAATCATAGTAATAGTAGTAACCCAAAACGTTTTCAACAAATCTAAATAAACTCAGCAAAAATAGAAACATCTCTTTTTCAGGACCCTGTCTTTCAAAGATAATTTGTAAAAATCCAAATAACTTCACCGATCTTCAATGTAAAGGGTTTAAACTGTTTCCCATGCTTGTTCAATGAACCATAAACAATGAATGAACATGCACCTGTGGAACAGTCGTTATGGCACGAACAGCTTACAGACAGACGGTAGGCAATTAAGGCCACAGTTATGAAAACTTAGGACACTAAAGAGGCCTTTCTACTGACTCTGAAAAACACCAAAAGAAAGATGCCTAGAGTCCCTGCTCGTCTGCGTGAATGTGCCTTAGGGATGCTGCAAGGAGGCATGAGGACTGCAGATGTGGCCAGGGCAATAAATTGCAATGTCCGTACTGTGAGACGCCTAAGACAGCGCTACAGGGAGACATGACGGACAGCTGATCGTCCTCGAGGTGGCAGACCACGTGGAACAACACCTGCACAGGATCGGTACATCCGAACATCACACATGCGGGACAGGTACAGGATGGCGGCAACAACAACTGCCCGAGTTACACCAGGAACGCACAATCCCTCCATCAGTGCTCAGACTGTCCGTAATAGGCTGAGAGAGGTTGGACAGGGCTTGTAGGCCTGTTGTAAGGCAGGTCCTCACCAGAAATTACCGGCAACAACGTCGCCTATGGGCACAAACCTACCATCGCTGGACCGGCAAAAAGCGCTCTTTTTTTATTTTACCAGGCAAGTCCGTTAAGAACAAATTCTTATTTTCAATGACAGCCTAGGAACACTGGGTTAACTGCCTTGTTCAGGGGCAGAATGAAAGATTTTTACCTTGTCAGCTCAGGGATTCGATCTTGCAACCTTTTGGTTACAAGTCTAACGCTCTAACCACTAGGCTACCTGCCGCCCCTCTTCACTGACGAGTCGCGGTTTTGTCTCACCAGGGGTGATGGTTGTATTCGCGTTTATCGTCGAAGGAATGAGCGTTACACCGAGGCCTGTACTCTGGAGCGGGATCGATTTGGAGGTGGAGGGTCCGTCATGGTCTGGGGTGGTGTCTCACAGCATCATCAGACTGAGCTTGTTGACATTGCAGGCAATCTTAACGCTGTGCATTACAGGGAAGACATCCTCCTCCCTCACATGGTACCCTTCCTGCAGGCTCATCCTGACATGACCCTCCAGCATGACAATGCCACCAGCCAAATTGCTCGTTCTGTGCATGATTTCCTGCAAGACAGGAATGTCAGTGTTCTGCCATGGCCAACAAAGAGCCCGGATCTCAATCCCATTGAGCACCTCAGGGACCTGTTGGATCGGAGGGTGAGGGCTAGGGCCATTCCCCCCAGAAATGTCCGGGAACTTGCAGGTGCCTTGGTGGAAGAGTGGGGTAACATCTCATAGCAATAACTGGCAAATCTGCTGCAGTCCAAGAGGAGGAGATGCACTGCAGTACTTAATGCAGCTGGTGGCCATACCAGATACTGACTGTTACTTTTGATTTTGAACCCCCCCCCCCCCCCCTTTGTTCAGGGACACATAATTCAATTTCTGTTAGTCACATGTGTCACGAATATTACCGAAGGTGACTCCCCTTCCCGTTCGGGTGGCACTCGGCGGTCGTCGTCGCCGGTCTATTAGCTGCCACCGATCCTTTTTTCCTTTTCGTTTATGTCTGTCTATTGTTTTCACCTGTTTCTTGTTAGGGTTTTGGGAGAGGTTCTATTTAGGTTAGTTTCGCCCGCTAGTGTTTGTGCGGGCTTATTTTGTGTATTCATGTTGTACGTCGTGAGTGATTCTTTGATTGTGGGATTTTCGCTATTCAGCTTTATTTTAAACAGTGGACTGTGGGTTGTTTTACGCCTGTGTTTTGGCACCACCCGTTTGTACCTGTTCCTGTTTTCATGCTGTGGAATTAAAGCGTTTTTTCCCTGGAATACTTTTGCTCTCTCTGCGCCTGACTCTGCACCCATCATTCACCTGACGTTACAGAAGCCCGCACCCTTTGATGGAGTCAGCAGAAGCAGCGACCACCCCTCTCCCCACGATGGAGGAGAGAGTCCAGCATCATACATCTATCCTACATCGCATTGGTTCGGCAATGGATCAGATGATGGAGAGGATGGATCGTTGGGAGAGGAGTGGTCTCCCTACTACCCCACCTACCCTCCCACCAGCAACACTACCATCTCCTCCAGCGGGAGCCAGTGCCAGCGTCCTGCGCATCACGCCTCCGAGGGAGTACGATGGAGCAGCGGCCGGTTGCCAGGGATTTCTTCTCCAACTTGAACTCTACCTGGCCACCATTCGGCCTGCTCCCTCGGACGAGGAGAGCGTGAGTGTCCTCGTTTCCTGACTGTCGGGTAGGGCCCTGGAGTGGGCCAACGCCGTATGGAATGGACCCGATTCAGCGAGGGGTCACTACCTGGAGTTCACCCGCCGTTTCCGGGCTGTATTTGATCATCCCCCGGATGGAGGAGCGGCGGGTGAGAGGTTGTTCCATCTCCGGCAGGGGACGAGGAGCGCGCAGGATTTTGCGCTGGATTTCCGTACTTTGGTTGCTGGAGCAGGGTGGAACGACAGGGCCCTGATAGACCACTACAGGTGTAGCCTAAGGGAGGACGTCCACAGAGAGCTGGCTTGTCGGGACGCTACGCTCAGCTTGGATGAGTTGATCGACATGTCAATACGGCTAGACCATCTGCTGGCTGCTCGCGGACGTTCTGAGAGGGTCCTGTCGGTTCCACCTCCAGCCCCCCCCCCCCCCCCCCCCGCTCCCATTCCTATGGAGCTAGGAGGGGCTGCGTCTAGGGAGACCGGAGGAGGAGGCTCCTCCTGCACCCATTGTGGTCGGAGAGGACACACTTCCGGTCGGTGCTGGAGGAGTCCATCTGGGAATCGAGAGGGCAGGCAGAACACTCCTCGGTCACCTCAGGTGAGTCAGCACCACACTCTCCCAGAGCTTCCTGTTGGTCACATGTTTTTGTTAATCTTTTTTCTAAGGTTTTTCCCATCTCTCCAGCATAAGGCGCTAGTCGATTCAGGCGCAGCGGGGAATTTTATTGATCGCGGACTCGCTAAGAGGTTGAGGATTCCGCTCGTTAAGGTAGACCCCCCTTTCCCTGTGCACTCTTTAGATAGTCGACCATTAGGGTCAGGGCTGGTCAGGGAGGCCACAATTCCTTTGGAGATGATTACGCAGGGGAATCATAAGGAACGGATTAGTCTGTTTCTTATCGATTCACCTGCGTTTCCGGTGGTGCTGGGGATTCCCTGGCTGGCTATTCACAATCCGACGATTTCGTGGAAACAGGGAGCTCTACAGGACTGGTCTGATGAGTGTTCAGGCAGGTGTGTAGGAGTTTCCATCGGTGCGACAACGGTGGAGAGTCCAGACCAGGTTTCCACCGTGCGCATTCCCGCTGAGTATGCCGATTTGGCTATCGCTTTCAGTAAAAAGAAGGCGACCCAATTACCACCCCATCGACAGGGGGATTGCGTGATAAACCTCCAGGTAAACGCTGCACTACCCAGGAGTCATGTGTATCCTTTGTCCCAGGAGGAGACGTTGGCTATGGAGACATATGTCACGGAAGCTCTGGGACAGGGATTCATTCGGCCCTCCATGTCACCCGTCTACTCGAGTTTCTTTTTTGTGAAGAAAAAGGATGGTGGGTTGCGTCCGTGTATTGATTATCGAGGTCTCAATTCCATCACGGTGGGTTTTAGTTACCCACTACCTCTCATCGCTACGGCGATGGAATCATTCCACGGAGCACGGTTCTTCACGAAACTGGATCTCAGGAGCGCGTATAATCTGGTGCGTATTCGGGAGGGAGATGAGTGGAAAACCGCGTTTAGTACTACATCGGGCCATTATGAGTACCTCGTCATGCCGTACGGGTTAAAGAATGCTCCAGCTGTCTTTCAAACCTTTGTTGACGAGATTCTCAGAGACGTGCACGGACAGGGTGTGGTGGTGTATATTGACGATATTTTGATCTACTCCGCTACACGCGCCGCGCATGTGTCTCTGGTGCGCAAGGTTCTTGGGCGACTGCTGGAGCATGACCTGTACGTGAAGGCGGAGAAATGTGAGTTTTCTAAACAAGCCGTTTCCTTCCTGGGTTATCGCATTTCCAGCTCGGGGGTGGATATAGAGGGTGACCGCGTAAAAGCCGTGCGTAATTGGCCGACTCCGACCACGGTAAAGGAGGTGCAGCGGTTCTTAGGGTTTGCCAATTACTACCGGAGGTTTATCCGGGGTTTTGGTCAGGTGGCGGCCCCTATTACCTCACTGCTGAAGGGGGGCCCGGTGCGCTTGCAGTGGTCCGCAGAGGCGGAGAGATCTTTCTGTCGTTTGAAGGCGCTGTTCACCGACGCGCCAGTGTTGGCGCATCCTGACCCCTCTTTGGCGTTCATAGTTGAAGTGGACGCATCCGAGGCTGGGGTCGGGGCTGTGCCCCTCCCAGCGCTCGGGTACGCCACCGAAGCTCCGCCCCTGTGCTTTTTTTTCGAAGAAGCTCGGGCCAGCGGAGCGGAATTATGATGTGGGGGATAGGGAGTTGTTGGCTATGGTTAAGGCTCTGAAGGTGTGGAGACACTGGCTTGAGGGGGCTAAGCACCCTTTTCTCATCTGGACCGACCACCAGAATCTGGAGTATATCCGATCAGCTAGGAGACTGAATCCTCGTCAGGCAAGGTGGGCCATGTTCTTTACCCGATTTCGGTTTACGATTTCGTATAGACCAGGTTCCCTCAATACTAAGGCTGACGCGCTGTCCCGAGTATACGACACGGATGACAGGTCCATCGATCCTACTCCCATCATTCCGGCGGCTAAGCTGGTAGCACCGGTAGTATGGGAGGTGGACGCGGACATCGAGCGGGCACTAAGGGCGGAACCTGTGCCTCCACAGTGCCCGGAGGGTCGTAGGTATGTGCCACTCGCTGTTCGTGATCAATTGATTCGATGGGCTCATAGTCTACCCTCGTCAGGTCACCCGGGTATTTCAAGGACGGTGCGAAATCTTAGAGGGAAGTACTGGTGGCCTACTTTGGTGAGAGACGTGCGATTCTATGTCTCCTCCTGTTCGGTATGCGCTCAGAGTAAGGCTCCTAGACATTTGCCACGAGGGAAATTACAACCCCTCCCCGTTCCACAACGGCCGTGGTCCCATCTATCGGTGGATTTTCTTACTGATCTTCCCTTGTCTCAGGGGAACACCACTATCCTGGTCGTTGTGGATCGGTTCTCTAAGTCCTGCCGTCTTATCCCGTTGCCCGGTCTCCCTACGGCCCTGCAGACTGCGGAGGCACTATTTACCCATGTCTTCCGGCACTACGGGGTGCCCGAGGATATCGTTTCTGATCGGGGTCCCCAGTTCACGTCCAGAGTATGGAAGGCGTTTATGGAACATCTGGGGGTCTCGGTCAGCCTGACCTCGGGGTATCACCCGGAGAGTAATGGGCAGGTGGAGAGAGTGAACCAGGAGGTGGGTAGGTTTCTGCGGTCGTATTGCCAGGACCGGCCAGGGGAGTGGTCAAGATTCATCCCCTGGGCAGAGATGGCCCAGAACTCACTGAGCCACTCCTCTACCAACATGTCACCATTTGAGTGTGTGTTGGGGTACCAGCCGGTTCTGGCACCATGGCATCAGAGCCAGACCGAAGCTCCTGCGGTGGAGGAATGGGTGCAGCGCTCTAAGGAGACCTGGAGAGCCGTCCAGGAGTCTTTGCGTCAGGCGAGTGGACGGCAGAAGAAGAGCCCTGACCGTCACCGCAGTGAGGCCCCCGTGTTTGCACCGGGGGACAGGGTCTGGCTCTCGACCCGAAACCTGCCCCTCCGCCTGCCCTGCCGGAAGCTGGGTCCGCAGTGTGTAGGGCCATTTAAAGTCCTGAGGAGAATAAACGAGGTGTGTTATCGATTGTTACTTCCTTTGTATTATCGTATTAACCCCTCGTTTCATGTGTCTCTCCTCAGGCCGGTGGTAGCTGGTCCAATGCAGGAAGGTGAGGTTCCGGAGGTCCCTCCGCCCCCTCTGGATATAGAGGGGTCCCCGGCGTACGCGATAAAGTCCATACTGGATTCCAGACGCCGGGTGAGGGGCATGCAGTACCTCGTGGACTGGGAGGGGTACGGGCCGGAGGAGAGGTGCTGGGTCCCGGTGGGGGATATATTGGATCCAAATCTACTAAGAGAATTCCATCGCCTCCATCCGGATCGCCCTGCGCCTCGCCCCCGGGGTCGTCCCCGAGGCCGGCGTCGGCGCGCTGCGAGGGCCGCGCGTCAGGAGGGGGGTACTGTCACAAATATTACCGAAGGTGACTCCCCTTCCCGTTCGGGTGGCACTCGGCGGTCGTCGTCGCCGGTCTATTAGCTGCCACCGATCCTTTTTTCCTTTTCGTTTATGTCTGTCTATTGTTTTCACCTGTTTCTTGTTAGGGTTTTGGGAGAGGTTCTATTTAGGTTAGTTTCGCCCGCTAGTGTTTGTGCGGGCTTATTTTGTGTATTCATGTTGTACGTCGTGAGTGATTCTTTGATTGTGGGATTTTCGCTATTCAGCTTTATTTTAAACAGTGGACTGTGGGTTGTTTTACGCCTGTGTTTTGGCACCACCCGTTTGTACCTGTTCCTGTTTTCATGCTGTGGAATTAAAGCGTTTTTTCCCTGGAATACTTTTGCTCTCTCTGCGCCTGACTCTGCACCCATCATTCACCTGACGTTACAACATGTCTGTGGAACTTGTTCAGTTTATGTCTCAGTTGTTGAATCTTTTAATGTTCATACAAATATTGACATGTTAAGTTTGCTGAAAATAAACGCAGTTGACAGAGAGAGGACGTTTATTTTTTTGCTGAGTTCATATTCTATATTTGATTCTCCAAAGTAGCCACCCTTTGCCTTGATGGCAGCTTTGCGCACTCTTGGCATCATTACAACACTGTATATAGACATAATATGACATTGAAATGTCTTTTGGAATTTTTGTAAGTGTAATGTTTACTGTACATTTTTTTTTTTCACTTTTGTTTATTATCTATTTCACTTTCTTTGGCAATGTAAACATACAGTTGAGGTCGGAGGTTTACATACACCTTAGCCAAATACATTTAAACTCAGTTTTTCACAATTCCTGACATTTATTTCTCGTAAAAAATCCCTGTATTAGGTCAGTTAGGACCACGATTTTATTTTAAGAATGTGAAATGTCAGAATAATAGTAGAGAGAATTATTTATTTCAGCTTTTATTTCTTTCATCACATTCCCAGTGGGTCAGAAGTTTACATACACTCAATTAGTATTTTGTAGCAATGCCTTTAAGTTGTTTAACTTGGGTCAAACATTTGGGTAGCCTTCCACAAGCTTCCACGATAAGTTGGGTGAATTTTGGCCCATTCCTCCTGACAGAGCTGGTGTAACTGAGTCAGGTTTGTAGGCCTCCTTGCTCGCACACACTTTTTCAGTTCTGCCCAAACATTTTCTATAGGATTGAGGTCTGGTCTTTGTGATGGCCACTCCAATACCTTGACTTTGTTGTCCTTAAGCCATTTTGCCACAACTTTGGAAGTATGCTTGAGGTCATTGTCCATTTGGAAGACCCATTTGTGACCAAGCTTTAACTTCCTGACTGATGTCTTGAGATGTTGCTTCAATATATCCACATGATTTTCCTGTCTCATGATGCCATCTATTTTGTGAAGTGCACCAGTCCCTCTTGCATCAAAGCACCCCCACAACATGATGCTGCCACCCCCATGCTTCACAGTTGGGATGGTGTTCTTCAGCTTGCAAACCTCCCCCTTTTTGCTCCAAACATAACGATGGTTATTATGGCCAAACAGTTCTATTTTTGTTTCATCAGACCAAAGGACATTTCTCCAAAAAGTACGATCTTCGTCCCCATGTGCAGTTGCAAACCGTAGTCTGGCTTTTTTATGGCGGTTTTGGAGCAGTGGCTTCTTCCTTGCTGAGTGGCCTTTCAGGTTATGTCGATATAGGACTCATTTTACTGTGGATATAGATACTTTTGTACCTGTTGCCTCCAGCATCTTCACAATGTCCTTTACTGTTGTTCTGGGATTGATTTGCACTTTTCACACCAAAGTACGTTCATCTCTAGGAGACAGAACACATCTCCTTCCTGAGTGGTATGACGGCTGCTTGGTGCCATGGTGTTTATACTTGCGTACTATTGTTTGTACAGATGAACGTGGTACCTTCAGGCGTTTGGAAATTGCTCCCAATGATGAACCAGACTTGTGGAGGTCTACAATTTTGTTTCTGAGGTCTTGGCTGATTTCTTTAGATTTTCCCATGATTTCAAGCAAAGAGGCACTGAGTTTGAAGGTAGGCTTTGAAATACATCCACAGGTACACCTCCAATTGACTCAAATTATGTCAATTAGAAGCTTCTAAAGTCATGACATAATTTTCTGGAATTTTCCAAGCTGTTTAAAGGCACAGTCAACTTAGTGTATGTAAACGTATGACCCACTGGAATTGTGATACAGTGAATTATAAGTGAAATAATTTGTCTGTAAACAATTGTTGGAAAAACTGCTTGTGTCATCCACAAAGTAGATGTCCTAACTGACTTGCCAAAACTATAGTTTGCTAACAAGAAATTTGTGGAGTGGTTAAAAAACGAGTTTTAATGACTTCAACCTAAGTCTATGTAAACTTCCGACTTCAACTGTATGTTTCCCATGCCAATACAGCCCCTTAAATTGAATTGAAATTGAATTGAGAGAGAGAGCAGGCAATATACTTCAGCTGCATTAGCAGTAAATGGAGCCACACACCTCTATGATGGTGGCCTTGCCCACGTGTTCGGCAGTGGGGGATCCGTAGAGCACCCCATCGCTGTGGGAGGTTCTCTGGATGTAACGCAGCCAGCCTGGCCGGTCTGGGTAGCCCATCAGATTGGTGTTGAAGGTGATGGGGTCGTTGCTGGAATCCCCTGTACGGACAGACGTTGGTACATGTACAATCCCCTGTACGGACAGACGTTGGTACATGTACAATAAACGCGCCCAGCCTAGTAGTTAGTCAACTAGACCCTGATAGTGTGAGATGTAAATGCTACTCTGACACTGACATTTATGCATTTACTGTATTGTAGCTTAGCTAAATATATGTTATTACCGAATAGATGAGTATTTATTATTAGTATTAATAATAAATAGGTACTAGTAGTAATAGTAAAATGAGTAATCTGGTTGTTATTGAATTGAGAGATCCAATGAGGAACACAGACCAGGTTTGGGATAGGGGGGAAACTCTCCTTTGAAGTGCTCTCTCTCCAGGACGTGGACAAACAGCACACCTGCAGACGGGTAGACGTTCCGGTCGGCGTGCAACGTCGACAGGATGGTGACCACTGGAGCACAGAGAGAGGACACCGAGGTAATTAGCTAGGGGTCCTGTGTGTGGGGGAGGCAATGCGTGTGTGCGTGTGTGTCTTCATCATTACAGCCCCTACCAACTGCATTCAGGAGGGAGAAAATGTCCCTTTCCAAGGTGAAAATCTCCATCATGTGTACATTGTTCAAGTTCTTTGTTTCTGGCCATTTTGAGCCTGTAATGGAACCCACAAATGCTGATGCTCCAGATACTCAACTAGTCTAAAGAAGTACAGTTTTGTTGCTTCTTTAATCAGAACTACAGTTTTCAGCTGTGCTAACATAATTGCAAAAGGGTTTTATACTGATCAATTAGACTTTTAAAATGATAAACTTGGATTAGCTAACACAACGTGCCATTGGAACACAGGAGTGATGGTTGCTGATAATGGGCCTCTGTACGCCTATGTAGATATTCCATTAAAAATCAGCTATTTCCTGCTACAATAGTCATTTACAACATTAACAATGTCTACACTGTATTTCTGATCAATTTGATGTTATTTTAATGGACCAAAAAAATAAAAATCTTTCAAAAACAAGGAAATGTCTAAGTGACCCTAAACCTTTGAACGGTAGTGTATGAGCTTAGTTCAACTGTCGTACCCCATCAGAACCCAAATGTTTGTCAACAATGCACATTTAAACAAACACTCTATAGCCTCAAAACATGATTAAAAGTATACTCTTAATGTAATGGATGGTCAGTCCTTTCCTCCATACCTCTGTCTATTCAATTGAGAGTGGTTATATTTCACCAGCCCCATACCTCAGCCTTTTTGTTGTTTCAACCCCTGATTCCCACTTTAATTGATCTAGAAATCTATTTGGAGGCTGCTGGCTAAATTGGGAGAGCTGGTACATACGTTTTCTTTCCTTGCCAAACAAGGCCAGTAGTATATAGCCAGAGAAGTTTAAGCTATTCAGTCTCGTCTTTGATATAGGCCTAGCCTAGTGTTGATGAGTGCAGGAACACTCAGCCAGGCACCCAGGCTACAGTCGACTTGTCAGTAGTTATTAAAGGCCTATGATATCAGGAACACGAGAGTCAGAGGGCCAGAGCAGTGAATGGTTGTCAACAGCAGTAGGGAGCTGCAGTACTGGGATTCAGTCAGCCTCTTAAAGCTACAGTCTGGGATTCCAACAACCAAACAGCCGCCCTGCCTCTTATTTTGGTGTACAGCTGTCGGATGGGGGTTCTGAAAGGGTAAGACAGTTTTGCTCAGCTCATTTATAAGTTATGTTCCACAATAATGAACGGCTATATATAATTAATTTAAAAGTCAAAAAAATGATCCCAATCCCAGACTGTTCTGGAACCTAGCGTACCTTCTTCTCTGTCTCATACTCCCTGACTCCATTATACCACAACCTACTGTTTAGACCCACTCCACTTAGAACACAAACACACGTATTCTTTATTCAGGAAGTGTTGCAGAGGCAAATGGAAGCTCTTAAGATGGTTTATGCAAGATAGAGCTGGAGGTGTTGTGTGCCATTACTCTCTGTCTCCCCCTCCTCTCTCCTCCCCATCTTCTTCTCTGGTTTGACAGTGTTTCTCTTTCTATACCTCTTCTACCTCCCCCTCCTCTCTCCTCCCCCTCTTCTTCTCTGGTTTGACAGTGTTTCTCTTTCTATACCTCTTCTACCTCCCCCTCCTCTCTCCTCCCCATCTTCTTCTCTGGTTTGACAGTGTTTCTCTTTCTATACCTCTTCTACCTCCCCCTCCTCTCTCCTCCCCCTCTTCTTCTCTGGTTTGACAGTGTTTCTCTTTCTCTACCTCTTCTACCTCCCCCTCCTCTACCTCCCCCTCCTCTACCTCCCCCTCTTCTTCTCTGGTTTGACAGAGCGTTTCTCTTTCTCTCTCTTCCCCTCCCTCCTCCAGTGGAGCTACGTCTTTTATCACTATGGGAAAGGGAGTGCGCAGGGAAGGGAGGGAGGGGGTAGAACTGCAGTACAGTGTGTGTGTGTGTGTGTGTGTGTGTGTGTGTGTGTGTGTGTGTGTGTGTGTGTGTGTGTGTGTGTGTGTGTGTGTGTGTGTGTGTGTGTGTGTGTGTGTGTGTGTGTGTCAAAGAGAGAGAGAGCGAGAGAGAGGGAGAGACAGCTCCACTGTTCATGACTGCAGACAAATAACTTCAATTCCATTAGCAGGAAATGGAGCCTGGAAGAGATGATGAGATGAACATACACTACATAACCAAAAGTATGTGGACACCTGCTTGTCAAACATCTCATTCCAAAATCATGGGCATTAATATGGAGGTAGTCCCCCACTTCGCTGCTATAATAGCCTTCACTCTTCTGAAGGCTTTCCACTAGATGTTGGAACATTGCTGCGGGGACTTGCTTCCATTCAGCCACAAGAGCATTAGTGAGGTCAGGCACTGATGTTAGGCGATTAGGCCTGGCTCACTGTCAGCGTTCCAATTCATCCCAAAGGTGTTTGATGGAGTTGAGGTCAGAGCTCTGTGCAGGCCAGTCAAGTTCTTCCACACCGATCTTGACAAACCATTTCTGTATGGATCTCACTGTGTGCACGGGGGCATTGTCATGCTGAAACAGGAAAGGGCCTTCCCCAAACTGTTGCCACAAAGTTGGAAGCAAAGAATCGTCTAGAATGTCATTGTACTGTATGCTGTAGCATTAAGATTTCCCTTCACTGGAACTAAGGGGCCTAGCCCAAACCATGAAAAACAGCCCCAGACCATTATTCCTCCTCCCCCAAACTTCACAGTTAGCACTATGCATTCGGGCAGGTAGCGTTCTCCTGGCATCCGCCAAACCCAGATCCGTCCGTCGGACTGCCAGATGGTGAAGCGTGATTCATCATTCCAGAGAACGTGTTTCCACTGCTCCAGAGTCCAATGGTAGTGAGATTTATGCCAAACCAGCCGACGCTTGACATTGTGCATGGTGATCTTAGTCTTGTGTGCGGCTGCTCTCCCATGGAAACCCATTTCATGACGCTCCTGACGAACAGTTATTGTGCTGAAGTTGCTTCCAGAGGCAGTTTGGAACTTGGTAGTGAGTGTTGCAACCGAGGAGAGACAATTTTTATGCGCTACGCGCTTCAGCACTTGACGGTCCCATTCTGTGAGCTTGTGTGGCCTACCACTTTGTGGCTGAGCCGTTGTTGCTCCTAGACGTTTCCACTTCACAATAACAGCACTTATAGTTGACCGGGGAAGCTCTAGCAGGTAAGAAATTTGACGAACTGACTTGTTGGAAAGGTGGAATCCTATGATGGTGCCATGTTGAAAGTCACCGAGCTCTTCAGTGCAGGCCATTCTGCTGCCAATGTTTGTCTATGGAGATTGCATGGCTGTGTGCTCGATTTTATATACCTGTCAGCAACGGGTATGGCTGAAATAGCCCAATCCAGTCATTTGAAGGGGTGTCCACATACTTTTGTATATATAGTGTAGGTCCCTACTCCCTACTGGAAAACATGTTACCATCATCATCTTCATTCTTCATCATCGTTATGACATACTGGGAGATTTGGGTCGCTTTCCCGGACACAGATTAGGCCTAGTCCTAATTGGACTAAAAATCACTTTCAATGGAGAATGAACATACTTTTTAGACCAGGACTAGGCTTAATCTGAGTCTGGGAAAAAAATAAACACACCAAGAGTCCACATTAAGGGTTAAACCACACTGGTACAGAAGAGATTACAGACAGCCCAGTCAGATTACGCTAGCCTACGTCCTATCCAGTACACACAGTTGTCTGAAGCACATTCAAAATCAGACTGTGAACAAATGTCTCAATGGACTTTAACCAAACAGATCTAGGATCCCCATCTGAATCAAAACACTAAACATTAAAGTGTCCCAGATGTCCTTTGTCCCCGGGGACCTGGTCACAGAAAAAGGCGGTCAATGATCTAAGCGGTTGTATAGATGTGAAATAATCACACGCTTGGGATCAGTGGACTGTGACGAAGCCATAGAAATAGAACCGGCCTGGCAACCGCTAACCTGCCCGGCAACCACTACTGCACATTGAGCTATGATCTAGGCTACTCCTGTAGCTAGCTGAATGTTCCAATATCAGCACACCATAAAACTAATGGTGCATCCCAAATGGCACCATATTCCTTACATAGTGCGCTGTCCCTATGGGCCCTGGTCAACAGTAGTTCATTATATAGGGACTAGGGTGACATTTTGGGAAGCAGCCCAGGTCTTTCAGTGACCCTCTCTTAAATCACACTCAAGTATATTATTCTATTAGGCGTCACACTACAAAACCAATGGTGGTCACAGGCACAGCCAAGGTCTAGCATCGACCCTTCCTTTCAGAGACGCTTGATGCGGTTTAATTAACACACATTGCCCACAGACGTGTCTGCCCATAGAATGAGACTTACTAGAATGGATATCCCCATTCAAGTTAACATTCCAAATTCAATTTCTATGTGTCAGCCCAGATGGCTTTCCCCAGGTCGCCGTCAGTCTATTTCTTAGAGGCTCCAAGAGGGTCTGCATCCTAAATTGCACCCTATTCCCTACATAATGCAATACACTCTTAGAAAAAAAAAGGTGCTATCTAGAACCTAAAAGGGTTCTTAGCTGTCCCCATAGGAGAACCATTTTGGTTCCAGGTAGAACCCTTTTGGTTCCATGTAGACCTGGAACCCAAAAGGATTCTCCTTTGGGAACAGCCAAAGAACCATTTTGGAACCCTTTTTTCTAAGAGTGTACTTTTGACCAGAGCCACATGTGCCCTGGTAAAATGTAGTGCAGTAGCCTATATTGGGAATAGGGTGGCATTTGAAACGCATTTGAGAGACTCCAGCCAAAGAAAGCAGATATCATTGGCTAAGCTAATGACAGGCCGTGCTAATAGCATCAGATCTGCTTACACCTGGATCTGTGGGCACAGCAAGGCCTTCTGGAGATGTTGAACCAAAAGCCTACTCTAATACATCACCCATTAATGGTTAATGGTAAACTCCCTAACCACGAGATAATCTCGAGGGAGCCATCACACACACACACACAAACATACTAACACATACACACACACACACTCACATGTATATAGGCTAGTGTACACACGCACAAAACACACACACACCTTGCCATGTTCCCTTGCTGCAGATCACTAACAGAATGGATAACCCTTCTTTTATGCCTTTAGGGACCAACCCGACCTTGGGCACACAGCAGCCTCAGCCAAAAATAGACTTTATTCATGTCATTGGCCACACATAGAAAAAAAGAGCTTGTCTCCTGAAAGGCTGGCTAGGCAGCAAGGGGATGTCCTCTGTCCTGTTATTCTTTCCAATCAGCAGTGTAAGGTGGAGGAAGGTGGATCAGTCTGTAATTTCCGGTCAGGGGGAATGCATGTGTATTTAGTTCTCATTAGAACTACACAGACTTATGGGAGCGCTATTAGATGAGATCTAGCCTTTGGTCTCTCTCTAGACTGGAGTGATCCTACCTGGAAGTGAAACTGTGCTCTGTGTCTGCCTCTATAGACAGTGGTCGCTAGCAGGGGAAACTGTGCTCTGTGTCTGCCTCTATAGACAGTGATCCTACCTGGAAGTGAAACTGTGCTCTGTGTCTGCCTCTATAGACAGTGATCCTACCTGGAAGTGAAACTGTGCTCTGTGTCTGCCTCTATAGACAGTGGTCGCTAGCAGGGGAAACTGTGCTCTGTGTCTGCCTCTATAGACAGTGGTCGCTAGCAGGGGAAGCTGTGCTCTGTGTCTGCCTCTATAGGCAGTGATCCTACCTGGAAGTGAAACTGTGCTCTGTGTCTGCCTCTATAGACAGTGGTCGCTAGCAGGGGAAACTGTGCTCTGTGTCTGCCTCTATAGGCAGTGATCCTACCTGGAAGTGAAACTGTGCTCTGTCTCTGCCTCTATAGACAGTGGTCGCTAGCAGGAGAAACTGTGCTCTGTGTCTGCCTCTATAGACAGTGGTCGCTAGCAGGAGAAACTGTGCTCTGTGTCTGCCTCTATAGACAGTGGTTGCTAGCAGGAGAAACTGTGGTCTGTGTCTGCCTCTATAGACAGTGGTCGCTAGCAGGAGAAACTGTGCTCTGTGTCTGCCTCTATAGACAGTGGTCGCTAGCAGGAGAAACTGTGCTCTGTGTCTGCCTCTATAGACAGTGGTCGCTAGCAGGGGAAACTGTGCTCTGTGTCTGCCTCTATAGGCAGTGGTCGCTAGCAGGGGAAACTGTGCTCTGTCTCTGCCTCTATAGATAGTGGTCGCTAGCAGGAGAAACTGTGCTCTGTGTCTGCCTCTATAGATAGTGGTCGCTAGCAGGGGAAACTGTGCTCTGTGTCTGCCTCTATAGATAGTGGTCGCTAGCAGGGGAAACTGTGCTCTGTGTCTGCCTCTATAGATAGTGGTCGCTAGCAGGAGAAACTGTGCTCTGTCTGCCTCTATAGATAGTGGTCGCTAGCAGGAGAAACTGTGCTCTGTGTCTGCCTCTATAGACAGTGGTCGCTAGCAGGGGAAACTGTGCTCTGTGTCTGCCTCTATAGATAGTGGTCGCTAGCAAGGGAAACTGTACTCTGTGTCTGCCTCTATAGATAGTGGTCGCTAGCAGGAGAAACTGTGCACTGTGTCTGCCTCTATAGACAGTGGTCGCTAGCAGGGGAAGCTGTGCTCTGTGTCTGCCTCTATAGACAGTGGTCGCTAGCAGGAGAAACTGTGCTCTGTGTCTGCCTCTATAGACAGTGGTCGCTAGCAGGGGAAACTGTGCTCTGTGTCTGCCTCTATAGACAGTGGTCGCTAGCAGGGGAAACTGTGCTCTGTGTCTGCCTCTATAGGCAGTGGTTGCTAGCAGGGGAGGACCACAGCAAACTCAGACGTCCCTACTGTCCCTATCCTGAACTTGGAGCACAACCATTCTGGACTAAGGTAACAATGAGCATCTTTTCTCGTTCCAGGGAATGGGGTCTTTTGGAGAAGGTAAGAAAGAAGAAGTAGGCTATTGTCTAGGATTTTCAAAATGTTATTATTTTCTTGGTCTCTCGATAGGCGGGCTCTATAGGTTGACGGTATCGTTGCATTAAAAACTCAGTGAGCATCAACATTTTAACTATCAACTGAAAGTCTCTTAACAATACAAAAGTTACAGTAGTTAGGTAACCAAGCAAAGGCTAATTTACAGTAAACTCGAATTTACAGTAAACTTGAATTTACAGCCTCTCTAAATAATACAGTTATGGCTAGTCAGGATTAGACTGTGACTCAAGAAATCGAAAACAACCAAAGAGCACAGATTACAAACAAAGCAGAAGAGGTTACACCACAGTATGTTACATTCAAGACAAATGTGTCCATTAATGGGAAACTACTTGAGCATATCTTCATATTATGATGAGCGGCTGGGCTCAGTGGGGAGTCACAAGATGTGCACCACTGCACATGCCCACTCACCGTCTTGAGGGCAGTTCTCTGCTTCAAACCCAGAGTATCCTGTAGTTGGTTATTTCTTCCAATCACATCATAATAATGTGTGACACGGGAGACACGCACAATGAAAACTTAATAGGCCAACAAACACAAACAACAGTCATATTTTAAACCTTTTCTCAAACTGATTAGAATATGTTTGCAAAACAATTACTATTCACATTAAATTCAAATATTAGAATTTTAATTCAAACACTGAATGCCTCCCTCTAATGTCTAGCACATCTAGACACGATGCACAATTCATCAATTCCCAACGTTGTAGCTGTGATTAAATAATATTCACGTGATGAGGAAAGATGTTTCTACACGTGATTACTATAGTATTCAATATGGCTTTTGTAGCCTAGGCTACACATAGCAGACTAAACTCCACTCCAGGCTACATGTCATGCAAAAAAATCCTAACGATATGAGAAATGCAAGATGAAGAGTAACATCTTCTCATGAATTGCAGGACTGATGACCAACTGTAGCATAGACGTACTAGGTGTAATAATGTTGGTAGTTTATTATACATGTGTAACACCTGGGCTAAATAAGGTGATACATTGTGTCCGTGAAAGAGAATGTTGGAGGAACATGCTAACCAACAACACATTCTTGGAGGAATGGCAACATTGTTGCAAAATAACGTTAATAGTTATATTGTAGCTACTAATAACTAACAATACCATATCCCAAATAGCTCGTTTGCTATCTAGATAAATACAAGTAGATTTAAACGACAAGGCACCTTTCTCCCTGAATTACTTGATAGCAAGCTAACGTTAGCTATTTGTTCCATGACAGTGGGAAGAAATGACCAACCCACCAACCACATAGCTGTACCACGCTAGCATGCTACTAGCTAACATTCATAACATGAAAAAGCATGCCTATTTCTCAATATTTCCATTTTAAATCTATACATACCCATATAAATCCATACGAGAACAACCGTTGTGTCCATTTTTCATTGGAGTCGGGTGAATTTTACATGGAAATATATGATTTTCTCATCGCTAGTGGTTTGACAGCCATAACAAGCATCCCTGAAATTCCAGCCTCCGCCTCCTCCTTCCCGAGCGCTTTCATTGGTTGGAACATCTGGCGCAGAAACTGGAAAATAAGATGAGCAGTCGAATGAAAATCTATAGCAAATTACGCAAATCAGTGGGGCAACTCCTATCATAAAAACGGGTGTGATGCAATTTCAACTAAGTTAAAAAGCATCACAATTTCAATTTACATAATCGAATCACTAAAACAACGATCTGTCCTCTGTGTTTCTGTCTGTCTCTCTCTCTCTCTTTCTCTCACTCCCTCCCCCCCTCTCTCTCCCTCTCTCAATTCAATTTCAATTTAAGGGGCATGGGAAACATATGTTTACATTGCCAACCAAGTAAAATGGATAATAAACAAATGTGAAATAAACAATAAAAAAATAACATTAAACATTACACTCGCAAAAGTTCAAAAATAATAAAGACATTTCAAATGTCATATTATGTCTATATACAAATAGTTAAAGTACAAAAGGGAAAATAAATAAACATACATTTCGGTTGTATTTACAATGGTTTTTGTTCTTCACTTGTGGTCCTTTTCTTGTGGCAACAGGTCACAAATCTTGCTGCTGTGATTTCACATTGTGGTATTTCAGCCAATAGATATGGGAGTTTATCAAAATTGGATTTGTTTTCGAATTCTTTGTGGGTCTGTGTAATCTGAGGGAAATATGTGTCTCTAATATGGTCACACATTTAGCAGGAGGTTAGGAAGTGAAGCTCAGTTTCCACCTAATTTTGTGTGCAGTGTGCAAAAAATTAGGTGGAAACTGAGCTGCACTTCCTAACTGCCTCTCTCGCTCTTAGCCTTGCTTCTAAAATTATGTAGATGTGATATTGACCCTGCGTGACCAACACAACCCCTCCATCCCTACCACCCCTCCTTGCAATGTGTAAGTCCAGCTGTAGAGAGGGCAGTGAGATGTCTGAGAACTCTATTAAAATCTGTTCTCCCCCTGTGGTGAACCAGAGCAGACAGATGGCCATGCTCAGCCCCTCAGCCCCCTTTCCTCTTTGGGCTATTCAGCTCAGACAAGGGTCCTGAAGAAGGAAGAAAGGGTCAGTCAGACTCTTAAAGGCCCAGTACAGTTCAAATTCATTTTTTCTGTGTTTTGAATCATATTGTGAAACAGCTGATGAAACTAACACTGTAAAAGTCTGAAAATATTTGATCAGTGTTATTTTCTGGTTGAAAATCCAATCTACACAGGACCATCTAATTAGCAGGTTTGCATGGGCGGGGGTTTCGGCTATCCATGATGACATCATCATGCAGTAAATTAGTTAATAGACAAATAACAAACGTAGTTCCAAACCTTTCTGCCAATAACAGAACGGTTTCAGCCCCCCCCCCCCCCCCCCCCCTCCCCACTCAGATCACTCCCAGACAGGGAGGAAATCTATTACAGTAAGGTACTTAATTGTTACCCAGAAATGATTTGATATTGATATAAAAACAGCTGCATTGGGCCTTTAAGTCTCCATCTTGCTCCCTTGGAGTTTATTATGCTGGACACAGATACAGCAGGACACACTGGTAATGCTTTTTCCACCACAAGTCTTTAGAAAGGTTCTGTTCCGGCATATTTGGGTGTGATCAACGATACGGTAGTATATTAAATGTGTAGAGATTTTTTATAATAATCTTGATTGGGTGCATTCAATGCACTGTGAAGAATAGCATAGCATCTCCTGTTCTCTGCAGTGCCAGGATGTTTTTCTCTCTAAATTTCGGATTTTTTTTTAAGGTTGCTTAGCAACATGTAGAGATTTGAGGTGCTAGTAATTGTGGGTGGAGATGGTGAGTGTATTTCATAATATAGCCTATATACTATAGTCTATATGGGGATTCCCATTCATTGACCAGTTGAGGACTAAACACTGTATTCAGTGGGGGAAACCATGTTGGTCAATACAAGCCTTCTAGAATTCTGCTGTATTAGCACATGCCTTTACTCTGCCCTGGATCTCATTTTCTAAACAGACAAGCCTTTGATCCAGGTGATCATCATGCCAATGTGAAATCTATTTATCTCATAATGAACTGCATCAAACCTGATCCTCTCCCCTTTCTTCATTGCATCCCCAATATGATCATGTCAAGTGAATAGTGTACTAAATACACAATATGACTATAATAGTACCACAGTGAGAACTTGTTGTGATAGTGAAGTGTCCATGATGTTGATATTATTAAAACGGCATCCCCACATTAAAAAAGGAATAATGAGGCCCTTTCAGATCCCAAAGATCCCTAGATTCTTAATCACATGGCCCAGTCAGCTGCATATGCTATAGGCTGGCTCCTTTGACTCAATACTTGTATTCTAATATGGCATTGTGTTCTTAGATTCATATGGTGTGTGGTGGCACATTTAACCCCTTAGGTACTGTAAATGGTAGGATAAGTAAGTTGAACCTAACACTAACCCTAACCTTAACCACACTGCTAACCTTAAGCCTAACCCTAACCTTAAATGAAGACCAAAAAGCACATTTTTGTTTTCATACATTTTTTATGATAAAGTCAACTTTTACTTTGTGGCTGTGTTAACTAGTGACCACCATAGTAAAGCCAGTGAAGTTATTTGTGGTGGTATTTCTGCCAGACTGCACTTTACTGGACCAAACCATTACTGCGATAAGGTTAAACACCTGCCACATGTGTATGCCATTTGCAAAACATCATATTTCCTAAATGTAAAATATGTTTTTGTTACTTGTTGACTAAGATATATAAGATGTTTTCACCTTAGAAAACATCCAGTTGCGCAACCTTCATTGAGATGGAATATTTAATAGCGTCGGCTCCCACATTGTGCACACGGCAGCATCACCCATTGCCTGCAATGGCGTTGTCTAGCGGTGTGTAGACCACGGCTTGTGTGTCAAAGTGTCAATAGGGCGACATAATACTGGACTATCGACGGGCTTGAATGGAAATGTCGTATTGGAGGGGATTTATAACGATAGCAGAGTATTTCATGTGAATTTTTACGGGACTATTTTATGTCGCGGTCATTCATCACATGAAGCAATGAACGTAAGTCACTCTTTTGTTTTGTGCTTTGTGAAACATCGAGAGTAGCTTGGTGGAAACAGTTAACTTCTGCTTTTTCTATACATGATAAACAACACTATGCAGTAAGCCTATCGTTTTCCTTTTAAATGGGCTACTGAAATTAAATAACGTATTATAATATATAGAGTTGATATGGAGCTGACAACCATGCCTGTGTGGGTGATGCGCGTATATCTGGTCGACGTAGGATAAAGCTCGAGCTGATACAATGTTACACGTTCGAGTTTTATCTTCTGCATCTAGAAGTTTACCATTTATGTCCGATGTTGATAAAATGGCTGGGCGGATAGGTTACTGCTTTCCGAAAATGATTCTAGCACGTTTATCTTGTTTATCATAGCAGCAACGGGTGCATTTGCAGAACGTTACAATTTTGCTTTCTTTTTGACCAGCTGACGATGAAAACATTTTGTAAAATTTATCCGATATCTTTTCACTTTGTAAAATTAAACATGTATCTTTGTTCTCGTGTGTCTTAGTGTTTTCCACCTGATACCCTACGTAGCCCATGTGGGATCTTTTTTTATTAGCAAATGTGAATTTCACAAACAGGGTGGTATGATGAAATGACATTAATATAATAGTATTAACACATACAAACACATTTGAAATAAGGGCATTTTATATTGAAATGTAAATTGCGTTGTTCATACTAAATTATATAAACATTATGTAAACAAATGGAATCCACAGTGTATTTGGATCGTTTTTATCAATGGATTATATCACAGTTATGTGTGTGGTGTGTAAACAACTCCCCCTTGCACCCTTTCCCAAAAACCGTCTAGCCTGCATTTTTCTGCCTGTCTGTCTTTATGAGATGAACTGTCCTTCAGTCCTTGTATTATTCGAGATGATCATGCAGAATGCCTCGGGCCGGGGCGGTGGTGAGACAGTAAACTACATGGTCAGACCTCAGGTTTAGGATAGGCTTCTATCCTACACTGAAAAGATTAACATTAGGTACATTATGGAGAGAACGCATGTCTCTATCACACAAACATTGAATTTATGTTGCAAGGTGCTATAGTTCACATTTATTCATGTATTTAACAATGTTCAAGATGTTTCATGTTTAGTTGAGTCTCTATCTTCAGATGGCACACACATGATTTCAATCACCCATATTGATCAGTGCTTGTTTTAGCCTACACGTGAGGAAGTGAGTATTGATTAGATAAATGGGTCAACTCACTGCTTTCTAAACAGAGGCATCATTACCATCAGGATGTGTTTTAGTATTGATGGGGATAAATCCATACAGTTGAATATCGGGATATTATTTTTGACAGTATATCGTATTGTATCGTTTTGACAATATTGCAATATTTTTTGGGTCACTAGTTGGCTGTACCAAAACTCCAGTATTTTTCCTTTATAGATTGTTCTCCATCTTCTTTTTAAATAGGGAGCCAATTTGTTTTCAGCACTTTTATTTCCATGACTGATCAAAAACTCGTTTTCTCATGGCTCTCTCTTGTCCCTCTGCAGCAGACATATGGTGATCAATATGTTTGGGCTACGGAATCGCAATAAAATCACAGTATTTGTCACAATCGTCATAATGAGTAGACCAAGGTGCAGCGTGCGTAGAGTTCCTCATCTTTTAATTAATAGAAACTCACCAAACAAAACAAACAAGCACAAACGAAACGTGAAGCTACTGGTGTGCACACAGGCATCTCTCTGTAGACAAGATCCCACAAAGCACAATGAGGAAATGGGTACCTAAATATGATCCCCAATCAGAAACAATGAAAAACAGCTGCCTCTGATTGGGAACCATATCAGGCCACCATAGAAATGCAATTCACCTAGATGACCCACCCTAGACACTATCACGCCCCAAACAACATAGAGATTAAACAGCTCTCTATGGTCAGGGCGTGACAGTATTGAATCGCAATACATATAGAATTGTGAGAATCTCAATACATATCGTATTGGCACCTAAGTATCACGATAATAACGTATCGTAAGGTCCCTTGGCAATTCCCAGCCCTAGCTTTTAGAGGGCAAATATATTTTATATTCAGTGCATTTCTTGTGCTAAGAGCTTTTAACACATAGAGCATCGTCTATGATTACGTTGCACTTTAAGTTAAGATTAATTCATGCTAGGAATGGTGTTTATGAAAAGCATAATTATGACAGTTTGGTTGGTATCTCTTGTATCTAACAGGCATCGCCTTTTCTCTCCCAGGTGTCCATGGCCCCTAATGAAGTGTGAAATCAAATCACAGTGATAATCACACAGGCAGGAAACTCGCTGGATACTACAGTAGTATATGTGAGATGAAGGCCCAGCGATGCTGCTGAGATCCCCTCTGCCTCCTCACCTCTGACGCCATCATGCTGAAGACGGAGGCCTCGGGGGAGAGGAGCAATCTCCGGAGCGCCTCCCCCCACCGCAACGCCTACAGGACAGAGTTCCAGGCCCTAAAGAAGGCCTTCGACCAGCCACCACGGCAGGACAGCAAGGAGCCCCAGCTCAAGGACACCGAGCGGGTCACTCAGCGCCGGGGACGACAGTATGGTGCCCATGTTAGCCGCATCAAGGACATGTTCATGCAGATGCAGGGCACAGAGAGCTCCGGTACTTCCACCAGGCGGGAAGACCCGTCGCCTCAGAAGATGACCAAGCCCACCAACTTCATCAACAAGGTGGACGGCTCAGTCATCAAGCTCACGCAGCACCCTATAGCGGACCGGACCAGCGCAGGGTCAAAGGTCGTAGAGACCAGGAAGCTGTTTGAGCAGCAGTCACGTGACGCGTCCCAGTCGCCTGTCTACTCCTATGGCCGGGAGAAGAGGGGCTCCCATGAGCACCTGGACGACTGGCGAGGGTCGCGCTCCAACAGGGGCAGCACAGACTCCCTGGACTCACTGTGTTCCAGGACGGAAGCCCAGTCGCCCACCGTGAGCCAGCTGAGCGCTGTGTTTGAGAGCGTCGACCACCAGGGAGGGGGAGGAGGAGGGGGCCCATTCCGGCGAGGCCGGGCACTCTACTCCCCTGATAACTTCCACAGGCACGGCGACCTCAGTGAAGATGACTCGCGCCAATCCCCGGTGGGTGGTGGAGGGTACAGGAACTGCGTGGGGGGCAAACTTCCTGTGTCCTCATCCTCAGAAGACCTCCTCAGCCCTAGCCCGCTGTTGGAGACAGTGGAGCTAAAACCCTTCCTGCATGAGGAGGAGCCCCAGGAGAGAGAGGAGACAGCAGGGGAGTTAGGACAGAGGGACAGGGAGAGACATCCTGTAGGGGCCACCACCAACAGAGGGGAAGTGAACGGATCGTTTGAGGAGAAGCAGGCGGAGGAAACCGACACCTCCAGAGAGACGTCGGGAGTCTGCACGGACTCAAGGCCCACAAATGATGCCACCGTCGGGGACAAGACTTCCGAGGACACCTATGATACCCCAGCTACCCCAGCCCATGATGAAGCCCAGGATGAGGCAGAAGCCCGTGGGGAGGAGGTGGAGGTGGAGAAGGCCTCCTCCAGGCCCAGGGTCTCTCCAGAGGACCAGGTAGAAGAGCCCAATGAGGAATACAGTGGGAACGAGAGGGTGATTTTTAACGCGGACGGAGATGCTTGCTACCAAGGCTGGGGGGAGAGCTGTACTGACCCTGAGGATGACCTTTACGGTGATGATGACGTCATCTATGACCCTGGGAATGATCTTACTGAGATCCCTGGTTTACCAGAGGAAGAGAAGGAGGATATCCCTCAGAAGAGGAAACTACGCTTCAGCACCAAACCCATGATGGTAAGTCTGTTTTTTCATGTTGTGGCCTTTGACCTCATCAATGTTGGGTAATATTTCCGGGTGTAAGGTGCTGGGTCAGTTTCATATTTCCCCCACTAATGCTTAAGGTTAGGATTGATGGAGGAAAATGTGATCCTAGATCTGTTAACATTTATTGTTTTTCGGGTCATATAATTATGATGAGATAATCTGAGTTTAGCCGACTCCCTTCATGTCCCAAAATACCATTTATAATACCATTAGTCAAGTGATACCATTAGTCAGGTGATACCATTAGTCAGGTGATACCATTAGTCAGGTGATACCATTAGTCAGGTGATACCATTAGTCAGGTGATACCATTAGTCTAGTGATACCATTAGTCAGGTGAGACCATTAGTCTAGTGATACTATTAGTCAAGTAATACCATTAGTCAGGTAATACCATTAGTCTAGTGATACCATTAGTCAGGTGATACCATTAGTCAGGTGATACCATTAGTCAGGTGATACCATTAGTCAGTTGATACCATTAGTCTAGTGATACCATTAGTCAGGTGAGACCATTAGTCTGGTGATACCATTAGTCAAGTAATACCATTAGTCAGGTGAGACCATTAGTCAGGTGATACCATCAGTCAGGTGATACCATTAGTCAGGTGAGACCATTAGTCAGGTGAGACAATTAGTCAGGTGATACCATTAGTCAGGTGATACCATTAGTCAGGTGATACCATTAGTCAAGTAATACCATTTGTCAAGTAATACCATTAGTCAGGTGATACCATTAGTCAAGTAATACCATTAGTCAGGTGATACCATTAGTCAGGTAATACCATTAGTCAGGTGATACCATTAGTCAGGTGATACCATTAGTCAGGTAATACCATTAGTCAGGTGATACCATTAGTCAGGTGATACCATTAGTCAGGTGATACCATTAGTCAAGTAATACCATTAGTCAGGTGATACCATTAGTCAGGTGATACCATTAGTCAGGGGATACCATTAGTCAAGTAATACCATTAGTCAAGTAATACCATTAGTCAGGTGATACCATTAGTCAGGTGATACCATTAGTCAGGTAATACCATTAGTCAAGTAATACCATTAGTCAGGTGAGACAATTAGTCAGGTGATACCATTAGTCATTTAATACCATTAGTCAGGTGATACCATTAGTCAGGTAATACCATTAGTCTGGTAATACCATTAGTCAGGTGATACCATTAGTCAGGGGATACCATTAGTCAAGTAATACCATTAGTCAAGTAATACCATTAGTCAGGTGATACCATTAGTCAGGTGAGACAATTAGTCAGGTGAGACAATTAGTCAGGTGATACCATTAGTCAGGTGATACCATTAGTCAGGTGATACCATTAGTCAGGTGAGACAATTAGTCAGGTGATACCATTAGTCAGGTAATACCATTAGTCAGGTGATACCATTAGTCAGGGGATACCATTAGTCAGGTGATACCATTAGTCAGGTGATACCATTAGTCAGGGGATACCATTAGTCAGGGGATACCATTAGTCAGGTGATACCATTAGTCAGGTGATACCATTAGTCAGGTAATGCCATTAGTCAGGTGATACCATTAGTCAGGTGAGACCATTAGTCAGGTGAGACCATTAGTCAGGTGAGACCATTAGTCAGGTGATACCATTAGTCAGGTGAGACCATTAGTCAGGTGAGACAATTAGTCAGGTGATACCATTAGTCAGGTGATACCATTAGTCAGGTGATACCATTAGTCAGGTGAGACCATTAGTCAGGTGATACCATTAGTCAGGTGATACCATTAGTCAGGTGATACCATTTGTCAGGTGAGACCATTAGTCAGGTAACTTGTATTTGGAGATTTGAAAATAGAACGCTCCTCAACCTACAGCACAAATGGTAGCTATGCCTCTGATGAAGAGGATGATGATGATGATGAGCAGTAGAGCGTAGCATCCATAAACTTATTTAACTATCTAGACAAAGCCTCGGGGTCTGGTAGCAATGTGGTATTCAGGGTCACACTGCTGCCTTCTGGGTAATGTGTGCATGAAAAGCTAACCATATATTCGTCATCATTCTGGCTCAGCGGCCAGTCGGTCTTCACACCGGCAGAGACCTTGATGTGTTTTAACCTCCATTCCATGAGTCAGTCAGTCAGTTCATCAATGTTCTTGGTATTATTCACTAGCCACAAAACGGAAGCAAAGTGGCTGAAGTGGGCAGGGGCTACCTGAACTTGTTTTGGTTTTAGGTTGTAAATGTTTTGCTACGGTATGTATGCACTAATGAATACGACCCAGGTCTCCAAGTGGGAAATGGTGTGGATTGATTGGGTAACATTGTGAGCTGTGCATTAGACGTGTGTATCCTGCTGAGTCATGTTAAGTACATTTCTGAAAATATGAAACAGGACAAGGAATTATGTTGATGTAGACTTTTAGAATACGTTTGCATCACATTTATCCATAGCAGGTCAGATGAATTCAGCAAATTTATTCTGAATATATAAAACTCTTTATGTTATTACAGTTCTTTTTTCAAAGGATTACATCCAGTTTATAATGGGTGCGTCTCGATTCAAATTCCTCCAGTTGGTTTATTTCCTTGTTCTTGAAGATCTGTTGACTCTCTGGAAAACAATGACTTCCCTGTCTATGTTATTGCTACTGTTATGAACAATACCACTGATCAAGAACTGTGTGTGTGTAAAGGGAGTGTGTGTTGTGTGTGTGTGTGTGAAGGGAGTGTGTATCAAGATCAGAGGCTAGCTAAGACAAACATTCCACAGGTTGGGGATCGATCCTATTAACATGCTGTAGCGAAGTAGAACAATTACCCCAGTTATATGTGATTTTGGACCGCTAATCTTCTTCACACACTTACACACACACACAGGAGCAGCCGGAACACACACTCATGGAGGCACATAAACGCACACACCAGCACACACACATATATACACACGTGTGTGCTGTGGCCTTTCCCTTATAGGATCCAGCAAGGTTTACTTTTCCGTACAGTATGAAGTATATCATATTCTTTGAATTCCATTATCAGATCACATCCCCGCGCTACGCAAAAATGTTATTCTCAGATAAGCCAGCTAATTGTAAACGTGATACTGTATATAGGTCTGCCAGCCGTGCTGCCCAATGTATTATAATGATGCAAATAAACCATAACCAGCCTTCACAATATGTAACAGTGACTGCTTTTAAAACATGAATATTGGGTTAAGAGTTCAACCACTTCGTCCCACTGCTCCTATTAATATACAATATAAGAACTCAAAACATTTCCAAAGAGCTATAAAGAGGTTATTGTTCCAAGACAGTGTGTGTTTGTGCGTGTGTGTGATACAATAATAGAAAATACAAAAACTACACATTGTGGACCATTCAAATTGAGTTTTGAGACTCTAAAATCAATCATGGTCAAACGTGTGTGTGTGTGCGTGCGCGTGTGTGTGTGTGTGTGTGTGTGTGTGTGTGTGTGTGTGTGTTGAGTTGAAATGTTAAGCAGCTCCAGACATCTGTTCTCCCAGAGAAGGTATTACCTCTTGCTCTTTAATCATATATATATATTAAACCGAGGCAGTGTTTCTTTCTCCTTCTCTCTCTCTCTTCCCCCTCTCCTTCTCTCTCTTCCCTCTCCATCTCTCTCTCCCCCCTCTCTCTCTTCCCTCTCCTCTCTCTCTTCCCTCTCCTTCTCTCTCCCCCTTCTCCTTCTCTCTCTTCCCCCTCTCTCTCTCCCCTCTCCCCTCTCCTTCTCTATCTCTCTCCCCTCTCTCTCTCCCCTCTCCTCTCTCTCCCCTCTCCTTCTCGCTCTCTCCCCTCTCCTTCTCTCGCTCCTCTAGGCACACAGCGAACAAACAGTGTTCTGTCTTTTGTTCCGGCTCATGAAAGAGACCGAGATATTTCTCCCTGAGCTTGGCCCTTCACTGGGGCTGACCACGCAGGAGACCCGCTTGACCCCGAGGCAGGCAAACGTACAATGAAGAACATTGAAAAGAATAGATGTAGTCAGATAATCTTACTTAAAAAATATATCCTTCTTGTAATATGTCTTGGTGCCTCTCAGAGCGGATAAAATTATCTTGACATCCTGTTTCTAAACCTTAAAGGGACAATCTGCAGTTGCTACATTCTGCAGTTGCTACAGTTACTACTTTTTGGAGTTATAAATTAATTATATTTACCTATTGATTCTTGAAGAATTTACCTTATGAATAACTCATGAGCTTAAATTACTACTTGATTTTATTAGGATTTTATTAGGATCCTCATTAGCTGTTGCGAAAGCAGCAGCTATTCTTCCTGGGATCCACACAAAACATATCATACCCCATCAGAACCCAAAATGTTTACTCCAATGTTTGTAAACAAAGTAAATGTAAACAAGCACTATATCGACTATAAACATGGTTAAACCTATAATCTTGATATAATGGATGGTCAGTCCTTTCATTCACTTTCAGTCCTTTTCATGTCTATTCATGTTAGAGTGGTTACATTTCTCATGCTCCAGTCCTCAGCTTTTTTGTTGTTTCAACCTCTGATTCCTGCTTTAATAGATCTGAAAATCTATTTGGAGGCTGCTGGCGGCTTGGGGAAATCTGGTACCTAAGCTTGTGGCGGCTGGCGATATAAAAACACACTTGGTTTATTCCTTTCTGCATTGACGCACACAGATGCAGAAATATCTATTTATGCCGATATACGTCTCTATACAAACAGAATGCTTGTTTAACTAACTGATTTTTATTGTATATATCTAGGCACCAGATGATCTCCATACACCCATTTATCTGTCAGTGTGTGGAGGGACATTGCTCGACTCGTCTGAGGCAGAGCCAGCCTCTTTTCCTGGAGGGTCTGGGTCTGACACATAGGACATCAGTCTTACTGGTCATTAGAGCCACTCAGCTTATCCTTGGCATCATGGCCTCCTCAGCCAGTCATTGGTTGCATCCAAAAAGGCAGCCTTGCCTACTTAGTGCACTACTTATGACCAGGGCCCATTGGGCTATAAAGAGAATAGGGTGCCATTTAGGGCGCATACATGGCCAGGCTACGTCACATCTCAAGACTCTGCTGTGCTGGTGTGTTACTGTACAGCTCCCTCTGTAGCTACCAGGTTCTACAGTCACAGTTCATATCATATAGGATTAGAATGGTCAATCCAGAACATGAGAAATGGGATGCTTTAGGATTCTTTGATCTATATAGCTCACCCTTAATCCACATTTAATCATTCTGGGGAATAGCAGAATACGTACACAGAGAACTACAGTACTGTGTGCCTTTGCACCAAGGACTTTTCAACATTACCCTTAGTAACTAACTGTCTGTTCTAATTGAATGGTCATTTGCTCTTGTTCAGGATACTGGTATTTCAAACAGGGGCCTCTACCACCTCTTTCTGAGATTCTCTCCCTGTCACTGTCCCCTCTCCTCTTTATTGCCTTTAGTAAATACTGGCTCTTGTGACAGCTTCCTTGCCTGAGACCTATAAACTTATGTTAGCTCTCCAAGCTATCACAGAGGCTTTAGCTCAGTGGGCTACCATAGTCATGTGGTCTGAAGGAGACTCTGGTTCAAACCCAGTGGGTCACACCTACTGTTGTGCAGGACACATAGTCCCTCGCTTTCTCTGATTCCTTCCCTCTCTTCCTCCACTTGAATGGCGTTTATAGCAGCTGTAATGAAACGTTTGTGTCTAATATGGAAAAGTTGTTTTTGCCTCAGCTGTGACATCTTGATTTCCTAATGGAATGAAGCACATGTGAAGGACTGACTGCTAGGCAAGGCACTAGTGAATGATCATTGAAGTGATTGTGTAATTGTATCCTCTCTGTGCTGCACTTACATCAAATAGGCTAGCGTTTAGTCCGTTAGGGTTTTTGCTCACCGTTTAGCCTACTGTACTCAATCAGTTACATGCTGAGTAGTGAAGAATATAGCTCTGAAGAACCAAAGGCATATTAAATCAATGTGGAGAGGAGTAGGTCTATTCTGAGAGGGGCTGAATTGATTGAATTTACAGTCAGCGTTACGGAGACAGTTTTATGTTGTACCTTTGTTTTCATTTGACTCTGATAAAGGGTTGGGATTGTCTAGTTCAGGGTGTTAGTGTGCGTTCCTCTACAAATGAATCCAATCTCTCTCTACATGATTTGACAGTCCATGAAATAACATCATCATCTGATAATGTCACCTTTGGTAACATAAAAAATAAATAAATGGAACCCCTTTTTATGGTATGCAGTTACAGTCTTGTTCCATCGCCGCAACTCCCGTACAGGTCGAGAGCTGGCTGTGCGTCCTCTGTAACACAACCCAGCCAAGCCGCACTGCTTCTTGACACAATGCCCGGAAGGTAGCCGCACCAATGTGTCAGAGGAAACACCATACACCTGGCAACTGTGTCAGCATGCATTGCGCCTGGCCTGCCACAGGAGTCGCTAGAGCGTGATGGCACAGGAACATCCCTGCCAGCCAAACCCTCCCCTAACCTGGACAATGCTGGGCCAATTGTGGGTCTCCCGGGCACAGACGGCTGCGACAGAGCCTGGACTCGAACCAGGATCTCTAGTGGCACAGAGATCCACACTGCGATGCAGTGCCTTAGACCACTGTGCCCCTCGCTGTAGCCTTCCAACAGGATTAGGTCCTCTAGCCTGGCTACAGATCTGTTTGTACTTGAGCCAACAATGCAGACTATATAAGGTAGTCAGAGGATTAATTGTCTAAAGCACATCTGGACAAGGCTATAGCATAGGGGCTAAAGAGCCTCCGGAAGAGGCTGATATTTGGTTCGTATACAGTTGAGAGGTTGTTTTCCCTTCTAAATATTTATATGTAATCTGTGTTGGTCTGTAATGAGACTGAATATGTAATCTGTGTTGGTCTGTAATGAGACTGAATATGTAATCTGTGTTGGTCTGTAATGAGACTGAATATGTAATCTGTGTTGGTCTGTAATGAGACTGAATATGTAATCTGTGTTGGTCTGTAATGAGACTGAATATGTAATCTGTGTTGGTCTGTAATGAGACTGAATATGTTATCTGTGTTGGTCTGTAATGAGACTGAATATGTAATCTGTGTTGGTCTGTAATGAGACTGAATATGTTATCTGTGTTGGTCTGTAATGAGACTGAATATGTAATCAGTGTTGGTCTGTAATGAGACTGAATATGTAATCTGTGTTGGTCTGTAATGAGACTGAATATGTAATCTGTGTTGGTCTGTAATGAGACTGAATATGTAATCTGCGTTGGTCTGTAATGAGACTGAATATGTTATCTGTGTTGGTCTGTAATGAGACTGAATATGTAATCTGCGTTGGTCTGTAATGAGACTGAATATGTAATCTGTGTTGGTCTGTAATGAGACTGAATATGTAATCTGTGTTGGTCTGTAATGAGACTGAATATGTAATCTGTGTTGGTCTGTAATGAGACTGAATATGTAATCTGTGTTGGTCTGTAATGAGACTGAATATGTAATCTGTGTTAGTCTGTAATGAGACTGAATATGTTATCTGTGTTGGTCTGTAATGAGACTGAATAATGTAATCTGTGTTAATCTGTAATGATACTGAATATGTAATCTGTGTTGGTCTGTAATGAGACTGAATATGTAATCTGTGTTGGTCTGTAATGAGACTGAATATGTAATCTGTGTTAGTCTGTAATGAGACTGAATATGTAATCTGTGTTAGTCTGTAATGAGACTGAATATGTAATCTGTGTTAGTCTGTAATGAGACTGAATATGTAATCTGTGTTAGTCTGTAATGAGACTGAATATGTTATCTGTGTTGGTCTGTAATGAGACTGAATATGTAATCTGTGTTAGTCTGTAATGAGACTGAATATGTAATCTGTGTTAGTCTGTAATGAGACTGAATATGTTATCTGTGTTAGTCTGTAATGAGACTGAATATGTAATCTGTGTTAGTCTGTAATGAGACTGAATATGTTATCTGTGTTGGTCTGTAATGAGACTGAATATGTAATCAGTGTTAGTCTGTAATGAGACTGAATATGTAATCTGTGTTGGTCTGTAATGAGACTGAATATGTAATCTGCGTTGGTCTGTAATGAGACTGAATATGTTATCTGTGTTAGTCTGTAATGAGACTGAATATGTAATCTGCGTTGGTCTGTAATGAGACTGAATATGTTATCTGTGTTAGTCTGTAATGAGACTGAATATGTAATCTGTGTTGGTCTGTAATGAGACTGAATATGTTATATGTGTGGGTCTGTAATGAGACTGAATATGTTATATGTGTGGGGCTGTAATGAGACTGAATATGTTATCAGTTTTGTTCTGTAATCATACTGAATATGTAATCAGTGATGGGCTGTAATGAGACCGACCATGTAATCTGTGTTGTGCTGTAATGAGACTGAACATGTAATCAGTGATGGGCTGTAATGAGACTGACCATGTAATCAGTGATGGGCTGTAATGTAATCTGTATTTTTTCCACATTATGTTACGTTACAGCATTTTGTTACGTTATTTTAAAATGGATTAAATTAACAAATGATCCTCAGCAATCTACATACAGTACAATACCCCTTAATGACAAAGCAAGAACAATTTTTTTTAAATTTTAGCAAATGTATAAAATATTTTAAACAGAAAGACCTTATTTGAATAACTATTCAGACCCTTTGCTATGAGACTAGAAATTGAGCTCAGGTGCATCCTGTTTCCATTGATCATCCGTGAGATGTTTCTACAACTTGACTGGAGTCCAACTGTGGTAAATTCAATTGATTGGACATGATTTGGAAAGGCACACACACACCTGTCTATATAAGGTCCCACAGTTGACAGTGCATGTCAGAGCAAAAACCAAGCCATGAGATCGAAGGAATTGTCCGTAGAGCTCCGAGACAGGATTGTGTCGAGGCACAGATCTGGTGAAGGGTACCAAAACATTTCTGCAACATTGAAGTTCCCCAAGAACACAATGGCATCCATCATTCTTAAACAGAAGAAGTTTGGAACCACCAAGATTCTTCCAAGAGCTGGCCACCTGGCGGCCAAACTGAGCAAGTGGGGGGGGGGTGACCTTGGTCAGTGAGGTGACCAAGTACCCGATGGTCACTCTGACAGAGCTCCAGAGTTCTTCTGTGGAGATGGGAGAACCTTCCAGAAAGGTCCAACTCTGCAGCACAACACCAATCAGGCCTTTATGGTAGAGTGGCCAGACGGAAGTCACTACTCAGTAAAAGGCACATGACAGCCCACTTGGAGTTTGTCAAAATGCACCTAATGACTCAGACCATAAGAAACAAGATTCTCTCGTATGATGAAACCAAGATTGAACTCTTTGGCCTGAATGCCAAGCGTCACGTCTGGAGGAAACCTGGCACCATCCCTACGGTGAAGCATGGTGGTGGCAAAATCTTGCTGTGGGGATGTTTTTCAGTGGCAGGGACTGGGAGACTAGTCAGGATCGAGGCAAAGATGAACGGGTCAAAGTACAGAGAGATCCTTGATGAAAACCTGTTCCAGAGCGCTCAGAACCTCAGACTGGGGCAAAGGTTCACCTTCCAACAGGACAACAACCCTAAGCACACAGTCAAGACAACGCAAGAGTGGCTTTGAGACAAGTCACTGAATTTCCTTGAGTGGCCCAGCCAGAGCCCGGACTTAAACCTGATTGATCATCTCTGGAGAGACCCGAAAATAGCTGTCCAGCAACGCTCCCCAGCAACGCTCTCCATCCCACCTGACAGACCTTGAGAGGATCTGCAGAGAAGAATGGGAGAAACTCCCCAAATACAGGTGTGCCAAGCTTGTAGCGTCATACCCAAGACATGAGGCTGTAATCGCTGCCAAAGGTGCTTCAACAAAGTACTGAGTAAAGGGTCTGAATACTTATGTAAATGTTTTATTTTTAATAAATAAGCGGACATTTCTGAGGTATTGTGTGTAGATAAATGGGGGTGAAAAAACTATTTAATACATTTCAGAATAAGGCTGTAACCTAATAAAATGAGGAAAAAGTCAAGGGGTCTGAATAGTTTCCGACTGCGCTGTTTATTCCTCTGTGTGTATTATTCATGTTGTGGTGTTTTTGTTTGCTTGTTTCGGTGACACCCAACCCTCTGGGGTTACATTTGTAACGATCCAGGAAACCTGAGCCGAGGCCTGTGGTTATGGAGGCCTTCTGCCCAGTCCGTCGTCAGTTGTCGGTCGATGATGTGTAGAGAGGTCCGTGTCAGTCGCCTCTCGTCCCCTCCTGTGACTTCACCGTCCTCTCACAGAGGCAGAGCACTTCGTATTGTCCCGATGCCCTGTTCTTACAGAACACCAGAGTAGCATCCCAAATTGCACCCTATTCCCTAGTGCACTACGTAGGGAATGGGGTGCTGTTTGGGACTGAACCTAGGAGGCCTCTTAACAGTGACACAGTGTTCAGTGTTGTGCAGAGCCACCCAGCCAACAGTGTTACTGCCATCTCACTCCGTGCTCTCGCTTGTTGTGGGTCAGACACTAATGCATCAGAGATTCTCTGAGGCCAACACGTGAAAAGTTCAAAACACATACAATACAGTATGTTGCACTGTATACAATGTTCAAGTGAGCGACTGTAGTCAACTGAGTGAAGGAATGATGGAATGGTTGAAATTCTCTATGACAGTTTCCATGATATTGTCAGTGTAGCTCACAATCTATCAGGCAACCAACCCAGTCATTCTAACTAGCCTAATGAATAACATGGGATTTGAGAGGGCGTATGGATTGAAGAGACACATTATAGTAGTTAGTGCCTTAACAACCATGGTGCTTTTGTTAGCATGGAGAATGTATGCCCCTCCTGCCCACACATTGTATGTGTTCCAAATGGCACCCTATTCCCTATATAGAGCCCTATGGGCCCTGGTCAAAAGTAGTGCACTATAAAGGGAATAGGGTGCCATTTGGGACGTTCCCATTGTATGTGAAGGAAGGCGAATGCATGACATGAAGGACACAATTGTTGACTTCCCATTCAGGGTCTGTCATTCTTTCTTGGGCAGATAAGCTGCCAACAGGGTCAGCGATTTGGTTCATGTCAAGTAACAAGCCAAGCAAGAAAAAGTAACCAGGATGGATGGATTTATAGGCCTGTATGCAAACATTTCTGGATGGGTTGTCTTTATAGAAATGTCTACCGCTGTGCTTGTCAGACTGGAGATCTGTTGTTGTGCATCCCAAATGGCACCCTATTCATGATGTGGTGCACTATTTTTGACCAGGGCCCATAGTTCTGACTCATCACAATCTGGCTCCACAATAACATGCTCTTTTCACAGAGGCCAATGTCACTCTGCTCTGCTCTGCCTGCATGACCAGTCGTGCTACAGGTTTTGGAAAAGACTGAGGGGGAAACATCTCCCTTCTCTTTCTCTCTTCCTTGCAGTATTTTCTCTCTCTCTCTCTCTCTCTCTCTCTCTCTCTCTCTCTCTCTCTCTCTCTCTCTCTCTCTCTCTCTCTCTCTCTCTCTCTCTCTATCTCCATTCTCTGTTTCTCTTTCTCTCTCTAACCGTCCTTCTCTCTCTCTCCACTCTCTCTCTCTCTCTCTCGCTCTCTCTAATGACGAGTAGGCCGTCATTGTAAATAAGAATTTGTTCTTACCTGACTTGCCTAGTTAAAAAAGGTTAAATAAAAAATGAAAATAAATAAAATAACCCATCTCCTCTCTCTCTCTCTCTCTCTCTCTCTCTCTCTCTCTCTCTCTCTCTCTCTCTCTCTCTCTCTCTCTCTCTCTCTCTCTCTCTCTCTCTCTCTAACCTACCTTTTCTCTCTCTCTCTCTCTCTCTCTCTCTCTCTCTCTCTCTCTCTCTCTCTCTCTCTCTCTCTCTCTCTCTCTCTCTCTCTCTCTCTCTCTATCAATTCAAAGGGCTTGATTGGCATGGGAAACATGTTTACATTGCCAAAGCAAGTGAAATAGATGTAAACAAAAGTGAAAAAAACAATAAAAAATTAACAGTAAACATTACACTCACATAAGTTCCAATGGAATAGACAAGAAACAAGGGAAATATTAGTAAACATTAAACTCACGAAGGTTTTAAAAGAATATTGACATTTCAAATGTACAGTGTTGTATCAATGTGCAAATAGTTGGGAGTATGAAAGGTAAAATAAATGAACAGATAAATATAAGTTGTATTTACACTGTTGTTTAGGCACTACTGGTTGGCCTTTTGTCATGGCAACGAGCCACACGTTGCTGCTGTGACTGCACAGTGTGCTATTTTGCCTTACAGAATTGGGAGTTTAGCAATGTTTGATTTGTTTCAAATTCTTTGTGGATCAGTGTGATCTGTGGGAAATATGTGTCTCTAATGTGGTCATACATTTGGCAGGAAGTTAGGAAGTGTAGCTTAGTTTCCACCTCATTCTGTAGCCTGTCATCTCTCGAGAGCCAGGTCTGCCTGCGGTGGCCTCTCTCAATGGAAAGGCTATGCTCACTGAGTCTGTACATACGGTAGTCAAGGATTTAATTAATTTAGGGTCAGTCACAGTGGTCAGGTATTCTGCCACTGTGTACTCTCTGTTTAGGGCCAAATAGCATTCTAATTTGCTCTGTTTTTTGGTTGATTCTTTCCACTGTGTTTTTGCTTTCTCATAATTTGGTTGGGTCTAATTGTGTTGCTGTCCTGGGGCTCTGTGGGATCTGTTTGTATTTGTGAACAGAGCCCCAAAACCAGCTGGCTGAAGGGACTATTCTCTTGGTTCATCTCTCTGTAGGTGAGGCCTTTGTGGTGGAATGTGTGGGCATTGCTTCCTTTTAGGTGGTTGTAGAATTGAACTACTCTTTTCTGGATTTTGATAACTAGTGGGTACATTCCTAATTATACTCTGCATGCATTGTTAGGGGTTTTGCATTGTTCACAAAGTATATTTTTGCAGAATTCTGCATGCAGAGTCTTCATTTGGTGTTTGTTCTATTTTGTGAATTCTTGGTTGGTGAGTGGACCCCAGACCTCACAACCATGGAGGGCAATGGGTTCTATAACAGATTTAAGTATTTTTAGCCAGATCCTAATTAGGATGTTGAGTTCAATGTTCCTTTTGATGGCATAGAAGGCCCTTCTTGCCTTGTCTCTTAGATCGTTCACAGCCTTGTGGCTGTTACCTGTGGTGTTGATGTTAAGGCCGAGGTAGGTATTCTTTGTGTTCTCTAGGGCCACAGTGTCTTGATAAAAAGAAAAACGTTTTTTTTTTGGAACACCATTATTTGTGTCTTACTGAGATTCACTGTCAGGGCCCAGGTCTGACAGAATCTGTGCAGAATGTCTAGGTGCTGCTGTAGGCCCTCCTTGGTTGGGGACAGAAGCACCAGGTAATCTGCAAACAGTAGACATTTGACTTCGGATTCTAGACGTTTGAGGCCGGGTGCTGCAGACTGTTTAGTGCCCTCACCAATTCATTGATAGAAATGTTGATGATCCCTGTCTCACCTCACTGCCCTGAGGAAAGAAATATGTGTGTTTATTGCCAATTTTAACTGCACACTTGTTATTTGTGAACATTGATTTTATAATGTCATATGCTTTCCCCCCAACACCGCTTTCCATCAATTTGTATAGCTGACCCTCATGCCAAATTGAGACATAAAGCTTTTTTGAAATCAATTAAACATTAGAAGACTTTGCTTTTGTTTGTTTTGTTTGTTTGTCAATAAGGGTGTGCAGAGTGTATACATGGTCTGTCGGACGGTATTTTGGAAGAAGCCAATTTGACATGTGCTCAGGACATTGTTTTCACAGAGGAAATGTTGGAGTCTGTGTTGATGATACTGCAGAGGATTTTTCAGAGATTGTGCTGACTCATATTACTCTGTTTCAAGTGGATTGGGGTGATCAGGCCTTGGTTCCAAATATTAGGAAGATGCCAGTGCTGAAGATAATGCTGAAGAGTTTAAAAATAGCCTATTTGTGGTCTGTGTATTTTATCATTTTGTTTAGTATAACATCAACACCACAGGCCTTTTTGGGTTGGGGGGTTTGTATTTTGTAATTGGAGAATCCACTGGGTTCTGGTAGTCTTTAATAGTTGATTCTAAGTTTAGTATATGATCATGGGTTTTTGCTCTTGATTCTTTGTTATATGGTCGAAAAGGTTGGAGAAGTGGTTTATCTGATTCTATGAATTCTTCAATCACAATGAGCTGTTTTCTGGTTTCTGGTCGCCGTAGGAGAGAAGGTAGGATGTGAGAATGTATATGAGAATGTTGCTTATGCGTCACGGATGAAAAGCGGTGGTGTTTTATCTTAAAGAAGAGCGTCTTGTTGATCGTATGGTTGAGCATGGCGTACTTCTTAAAGGAATGTTTATTCAAGTTACGATGCTTTTTTTCTCCGTCAACAAGGGTAACGATTTCGAATGTACCGCCGTTTATTCCCAATGAGCTATTGGAGCGCGAGTTATTGCGGTTTGGGAAGTTCACAAGTTCAATTAAGATTGTCCCGTTGGGTTGCAAACACCCGGCGTTGAAACAGGTTATATCGTTTCGGCAACAAGTGTTTATGTTTTTGGACTCACTGGACCAGACTTTGGAGTTATCGTTTAAAGTCAAGTATGACAACAGACTGTATATGGCTTATGCTAGTACGGGTAGTCAACAGTGTTTTGAGTGTGGGGATGTTGGCCATAAGCAACATGCTTGCCTGAAAAGGGAGAAGGCAGAGGGAGGGGTGCAGGTGGTCCTCGTAATGCCTGGGCCCACTGATGTAGGGAGAGGTGGGCCGACAGCAGTAGAGCAGCCACAAGCACCTGTTGCTGAGGAACAAGTTATCCGTGTTGAGTGCACGGAGTTGTAACTTGTTCCAGAGGGAAATGTTATGCAGCAGAAAAATATTGTTGTAGAAGGTAAGGTAAGATCTGAAGAGCCATTTCCTCAGACTGGTGCCCAGTACAAGTGCTGGGGTTCAGGATGGGGTTCATGTAGAGCTAATCTCCCAGGTAGTGGAGGAGATGCCCACTATGAGTAATGGGGTACATGTGGGGGTTCAGGTGGGGCTAGTCTCCCAGGTAGTGTAGGAGATGCCTGGTATGAGTGATGGGGTGCAAGTGGGGAGTGTTGAGAGGGATGTGGTAGAAGGGAGTCAGGGGTCTGTGGCCTCAGTTGAGGAGGATCAGGAGAAGGATATGGATATCTCTATTGATAAGATAGCAGCTGGTGACGACTCAATTTACAATCTAGAGGTAAATTGGTTCCTAGATCAGACTTTTGGGAAATCTGTCAAATTGGCAGATTATTTTGATGTTGATAAGTTTGTGAGGTCAGCTGTGATGTTACAGAAGACGGTGGGGTTAGACCAGTTGAGTGAGAAGAAGCGGTTTCGCTTGAGGGAATGTGTTACTGCTGTCACAGCAGCCAAAGGTAGTGGGAAACGTGGTCAGGTTAAGAGAAAATTAAAATAATGATGATGATCATGCCTCATAGTGTCACGCCCTGACCTTAGAGAACCTTATATTTCTCTATTTGGTTAGGTCAGGGTGTGACTAGGGTGGGTAGTCTAGTTTTTTCTTTTTTTCTGTTGGCCTGGTATGGTTCCCAATCAGAGGCAGCTGTCTATCGTTGTCTCTGATTGGGGATCATATTTAGGCAGCCTTTTCCCACCTGTTGTTTGTGGGATCTTGTTTGTGTATAGTTGCCTTGAGCACTGCAATACTGCACGTGTGTTATATTCTTTGTTGTTTTGGTTGTAAGTTTCATTATAAAATATAATATGTAACTCTGCGCACGCTGCGCCTTCGTCCACTCATTTCAACAATCGTGACACATAGGGTGTCTTTTTTCTCTTTGGTTTCTCTGTGGTTTCTTCTGCTTTTCATTTCTCTTTTCTATATGGAGATACTAAGGGTAGGTTCTCTCAATATTAATGGTGGAAGGGACAGGAATAAGAGGGCTTGGGTGTTAAAGTAATACAACAGAAAAGGCTTAATGTAGTTTTTCTACAGGAGACACATAGTAATGAGGTTGACTGGGGTGTGTGGTGGGAGGGGCAGCAGATACTCAGTCATGGTACTAATTTCAGTGCTGGGGTGGCAATCTTGTTTTCCTCAGGGTTAGGGGTGACTGTGGTATCTACAACAGAGATTGTCAAGGGTCGGGTTTTATTGGTCAAGGTGGATGTTATGAGTTTTTAATTTTTTTTTTTTTTTATGTTTATGCTCCTAATGAGGGTACAGAGTGTATTGCTGTATTTGATAAAATAAAGGAAACGTTAAGACAGTGTTACCAAGAGGGGTGTATGGTTTTAGGGAGGGACTGGAACTGTACAGTAGATTTTACTGTTGATCACACTGCTGAAGAACCACACCTGCGGTCAGCCACCTGCCTGTCTGGTTTATTAACTGAGTTTGAGCTTTCTGATATGTGGAGAGTAAGGAATGCAACATTTAGGCAGTACACATGGCTGAAAGTTTATGAAGGTCGTCAGTGCAGCAAGGTTAGACAGGTTGTATGTATCTGATCACTACTGTAGTAGGGTTGGAAGGTTAGACAGGTTGTATGTATCTGATCTCTACTGTAGTAGGGTTGGAAGGTTAGACAGGTTGTATGTATCTGATCACTACTGTAGTAGGGTTGGAAGGTTAGACAGGTTGTATGTATCTGATCACTACTGTGGTAGGGTTGGAAGGTTAGACAGGTTGTATGTATCTGATCACTACTGTAGTAGGGTTGGAAGGTTAGACAGGTTGTATGTATCTGATCTCTACTGTGGTAGGGTTGGAAGGTTAGACAGGTTGTATGTATCTGATCACTACTGTAGTAGGGGTGGAAGGTTAGACAGGTTGTATGTATCTGATCACTACTGTAGTAGGGTTGGAAGGTTAGACAGGTTGTATGTATCTGATCACTACTGTAGTAGGGTTGGAAGGTTAGACAGGTTGTATGTATCTGATCTCTACTGTAGTAGGGTTGGAAGGTTAGACAGGTTGTATGTATCTGATCACTACTGTAGTAGGGTTGGAAGGTTAGACAGGTTGTATGTATCTGATCACTACTGTAGTAGGGTTGGAAGGTTAGACAGGTTGTATGTATCTGATCACTACTGTAGTAGGGTTGGAAGGTTAGACAGGTTGTATGTATCTGATCACTACTGTAGTAGGGTTGGAAGGTTAGACAGGTTGTATGTATCTGATCACTACTGTAGTAGGGTTGGAAGGTTAGACAGGTTGTATGTATCTGATCACTACTGTAGTAGGGTTGGAAGGTGTGATATTACTCCTGTGGGTTTCTCTGATCACCATATTGTTACTGTTGATATTCACTTGTCCACGAATGTCATCACCTTACTGGTATTTTAATGTTAAGTTGTTACATGATGTCATGTTTTGGGAGGGTGTAGTGGAGAAAGTGTGTGCCAGACTGTCAAGGTGGAAATGGGTGCTACCCCAGCTGTTTTATAGGGGAAGGGTATTGGTAGCCAATAATCTAGCTGCCTCTACCCTGTGGCACAGACTAATGATTTTACAGCCACCGGGGGGTCTGATACAAGAGCTTCAGAGGACCCTTGTCAACTTCTTCTGATCTGGACAACATTGGATTAAAGCTGCAGCCCTGTACCTGCCACTGCACGAGGGTGGGCAAGGCCTGGTGGACCTTTCTTCCAGGATCATGGCTTTCTGGCTTCAAGCAGCCCAGAGACTGTTGTACAGTGATGGTTCTAGCTGGGTCGACACAGCCTACACATTGATGAGGAGAGTGGGCTGTTTGGGCTTAGACAAGCACCTTTTCCTCTTAAAGCTGGAGGGAGGTGAGTTGTCTGGACTGACTCCATTCTATGAGTCTGTTATGCAGGCTTGGAGAGTTATTGTCAAGTCCCGTATGGCCGGCACGCCACCAGGCATGTCGCTTTTTGAAGAGCCTCTTTTTCACAAACTGCCTATTGAAAAGAGGACAGCTGACCTCCAATGGAGGATAATACATGGAGCCACAGCCACCAACATGCATCTGGTACACCTGGACCCTACTGTTGGGGAAGGGTGTCCATTCTGTGCTGAGTCTGAAACTCTGGCACGTCTGTTTTTTTACAGTGTCCCAGGTTGGTCGGGATGGTTGACCTGATCACTTCTTGGTTATCAGCTTTGGGAAAGGTTTTCGCTTCCCAACTGTTTATATTTGGGCTAAAGTACAGGTTATTCGGGAACCGCCTATTAAAAAATGGTTAACAATATTGATCTGTTTATGAGTACAGGTATCCCTCGTTTATCGCGGGGGTTACGTTCCGAAAATGACCCGCGATAAGTGAAATCTGCGAAATAGAAAACTTTTTTTTTTTTTACAATTAGCAACTATTACATGTATACAAATACAGTGACTCACGTGTAGGCCGTTTCACTGCTCTTCAGAGCGTTTCGTCGACATTATGGGTTTAGGAGATGTTCGAAATTACAAGATAATTTGGCCAACTTAATGTAAATTTGCCAAGCTGTTTTATGTACGTACACATAACTGCACGAGACGACAAAATGATAGCACAATTCGTAGCATGTTTTGATACAAGAAGCGGGAGTGAGTTTTTAGCGAATCAGAATGCAGAGCACAATGCACCAAAAAAAAAAAAAAAATGCATTATGAAAATCCGCGAAATAGCGAATCCGCGATAAGTGAACCGCGAAGTGGCGAGGGATCACTGTATATGGGGTATTCAGTGTCTGTTGTGGTTAGTTACTGTGGAGGAGGACTTGGTGTTGTGTTTTTAATTGATGTGTAACTATGGTTTTGTATTAGTTTTTATTGTGTTGTGGGTTCCCAGACCTTCCCAGACCCCCCTCTCTCTCTCTCTCTCTCTCTCTCTCTCTCTCTCTCTCCTCTCTCTCTCCTCTCTCTCTCTCTCTCCTCTCCTCTCTCTCTCTCTCTCTCTCTCTCTCTCTCTCTCTCTCTCTCTCTCTCTCTCTCTCTCTCTCTCTCTCTCTCTCTCAATTCAATTGACTTTATTGACATGGCAAGTTCATTATTACTTACATTGTCAAAGTATACATATCGAAAATCTAAATCAAATATATATGTATATATATACAAACTATATATATGGTGGGACCAACAGCAATAATAATAGTAGTAGTGGACATGGGATTACCATTAATAACAGCTACAACAACAATATTAATCAGAACAACAATACATTAAAGCAATGGTAGTAGACCAGTGTCAACATGACTGAGAAGACATATGACCTGGTATGAAAGACAAAACAAAACTAAGCTAAATGGGAAATATTATCGACATTACTTTGCATTTTTCACTGGCTGTCCCTCAGGTTGTGGCAGGAGGACACATATTTGGCTGCCAAAACTGCACATTTTGGCTTTTCACCCAATAAATATTTGATTTTTTCTTCATCTTTTATAGTTTCAAATTCTTTGTATTTAATTATAATTTTGGGAAAGAAATATGCTCTTAGGTCTGAGTATTTGTCTCTACCTCTCCCCTGGAGCAGAGTGAGCACAGCCTGTCCTCTCTGGGCAGCCAGGTTTGTCTGTGACGACCGGTCTCTATAGCCAGACTGTGCTCACTGAGTCTGTACCTAGTCAATGTTTTCCTCAGTTTTCTATCAGTCACAGTGGTCAGATAGTCTGCCACCATGTACTGTCTGTTTAGAGCCAAATAGCATTGACGTTTACTTAGATTTTTTGTGGTGTCTTTCCAATAGGTGGTATATTTTTCTTTTTGTTTTGTGATGATTTGGTTGGGCCAGATTTTCTGAGGGCTGTCCCGGGGCTCTATGGGGTTGGTTTGGGTTGGTGAACTGAGCCTCAGAACTAGCTGGCTGAGGGGACTCTTCTCTGGTTTCATCTCTTGACATTGTAGAGCTGTGTGATGGAATGTTTTAGTGTCACTTGTTTTTAAATGGTTGTAAAATTTGATGGCTCTTTTTTCTATTCGAATGAGGAGGGGGTATTGGCCCAATTCTGCCCTACATGTTGAAAAATTTTGAGCCAGATTCTAATTGGAATTTCAATTTTGATGTTCCTTTTAATGGCATAGAATGCTCTTCTTGCTTTGTCTCTCAGCTCATTCACAGCCATGTGAAAGCTACCTGTGTTGCTGATATTTAGTCCTAGATATGTGTAGTTTTTGGTGTGTTCTAATAGAACTGTGTCCAAATAGAATTATATTTGTCATCCTTATTTCCGGACCTTTTTTGGAATATCATTATATTTGTTTTTTTTAGGTTAACGGTCAGAGCCCAGGTCTGACAGAACCTGTGAAGACGATCTAGGTGCTGCTGTAACCCCTCTTTAGTGGGAGACAGCAGCACCAGGTCATCTGCGTACAGCAGACACTTGATTTCAGTGTTGTGTAGGGTGATACCAGGTGCTGCCAATTCTTCTAATGTTTTTGCTAATTCATTAATGTAGATGTTAAATAATGTTGGACTTATTGGGCAGCCCTGTTTCACTCCACGCCCCTGAGAGAAGAAGTCTGTTTGCTTGTTGCCAATTTTAACCGCACATTTGTTTTTAGTGTACATTGATTTAATAAAATCATATGTTTTCCCTCCAATACCACTTTCTATTAGTTTAAAAAAAAGACCTTCGTGCCAAATTGAATCATGCTTTCTTGAAATCTACAAAACACGAGTAGATTTTGCCTTTGTTTTGGTTAATTTGTTTATCAATTAGAGTGTGGAGGGTGTAAATGTGGTCTGTTGTACGATAATTTTTTAGAAATCCAATCTGGCTTCTGCTCAGGACGTTGTGTTCGTCAAGGAAATGATGTAGTCTGCTATTTATAATACTGCAGAGAATTTTCCCCAAGTTGCTGTAAACGCAAATTCCTCTGTAATTATTTGGGTCAAATTTGTCTCCATTTTTATAGATTGGTGTGATCAATCCCTGGTTCCAAATATCGGGGAAAATACCTGCAGTGAGGATAATGTTGAAGCGTTTAAGTATAGCCAATTTGAATTTGTGGTCTGTATATTTGATCATTTCATTTAAAATACCATCAGCACCACAGGCCCTTTTGGGTTGGAGATTGCATAGTTTTTCCAATAATTCTTCTTCTGTAATTGGGGTATCCACAGGATTCTGATAGTCTTTGACTGCTAATTCAAGGATTTGTAATTTTTCTTGTATATCTTTTTGTTCTGGGCTCTTTGTTATATTGCTGTAGAGGTTTGCAAAGTGATTTCTCCACATATCCCCATTTTGGATAGCCAATTCCTCATGATAAGGTTTGTTTAATTTATTCCAATTCTCCCAGAAGTGGTTTGATTCTATGGATTCCTCAATTCCATCCAGCTGATTTCTAATGTGCTGTTCCTTTTTTGTTCTTAGGGTACGTTTGTATTGCTTCAGTGTTTCCCCATATTGAAGGCGTATATTTTTGTTGTCTGGTTCTCTGTGTTTTTGATTAGATATATTTCTCAATGACTTTCTTAGATTTTTGCAATCATTATCAAACCATTTTTCATTATCTGTTATTTTTGGTTTGCTCTTATGCTTCTTTAGATTAGCCAAGGAGGCTAATTTGTCAAATATAAAGTTTATGTTCCTAACGGCCAAATTTACACCTTCATTGCTGAAGGAGAATGTTAAGGCTAAAAAGTTGTCCAGGAGAGATTGTATTTTTTGGCTACTAATTGCTTTTTGGTAGATGTCTGTACTGTTTGCACTCCATCTATAGGCTTGTTTAGTACCATGTAATTTATTGGGCCGTAATGCTTCATGGTTGGGTTCTGCTCTTCTCAGATACACTGTGATTTTACTGTGGTCTGAGAGAGGTGTTAGTGGGCTGACTGTGAAGGCTCTGAGAGATCTGGGTTTAGGTTGGCTCTCTCTCTCTCTCTCTCTCTGACATGTATAGTTACTGTTTGTCTCTCTCGCTCTCTCTCTCTCTCTCTCTCTCTCTCACAGACATGTGTAGTTACTGTTTGTCTCTCTCTCTCAGACATGTATAGTTACTGTTTGTCTCTCTATCTCTCTCTCTCTCTCTCTCGCTCTCTCTCTCTCTCTCTCTCTCTCTCTCTCTCTCTCTCTCTCTCTCTCTCTCTCTCAGACATGTATAGTTACTGTTTGTCTCTCTCTCTCTCAGACATGTGTAGATACTGTTTGTCTCTCTATCTCTCTCTCTCTCTCTCTCTCTCTCTCTCTCTCTCTCTCTCTCTCTCTCTATCTCTCTCTATCAGACATGTATAGTTACTGTTTCTCTCTCTCCTCTCTCTCTCTCTCAGACATGTGTAGTTACTGTTTGTCTCTCTCTCTCTCTCTCTCTCTCTCTCTCTCTCTCTCTCTCAGACATGTATAGTTACTGTTTCTCTCTCTCCTCTCTCTCTCTCAGACATGTGTAGTTGCTGTTTGTCTCTCTCTCTCTCTCTCTCAGACATGTATAGTTACTGTTTGTCTCTCTCTCTCTCTCTCTCTCTCTCTCTCTCTCTCTCTCTCTCTCTCTCTCTCTCTCTCTCTCTTTCTCTCTCTCAGACAGGTATAGTTACTGTTTATCTCTCTCTCTCCTCTCTCTCTCTCTCTCTCTCAGACATGTATAGTTACTGTTTATCTCTCTCTCTCAGACATGTATAGTTACTGTTTATCTCTCTCTCTCAGACATGTATAGTTACTGTTTATCTCTCTCTCTCAGACATGTATAGTTACTGTTTATCTCTCTCTCTCAGACATGTATAGTTACTGTTTATCTCTCTCTCTCAGACATGTATAGTTACTGTTTATCTCTCTCTCTCAGACATGTATAGTTACTGTTTATCTCTCTCTCTCTCTCAGACATGTGTAGTTACTGTTTCTCTCTCTCTCTCAGACATGTGTAGTTACTGTTTCTCTCTCTCTCTCTCAGACATGTATAGTTACTGTTTGTATCTCTCTCTCAGACATGTATAGTTACTGTTTGTAT